>NC_142461.1:118157500-118357500 GCF_049115385.1 Moschus berezovskii | reverse complement strand
AGAAGGAGCTGCCCTCTGTATGGGGAGCAGGGGGCGGATCCCATGGAACAGATCTACGTTGGCGTTGACCCGGAAAGAAGGAAGGACCCTGGACCTCTTGAGTCAGCAGAAAGCTGTGGCTCCGGTGTCCTAGCCGGGCCAGCAGAGGCGGTTTCGGGCGGGGTGGCCTATCCTCCCCCCACCCCCACTGTCGACCCCATTTAGGAGTCAATCCCGGGCAGGCCTTTCCCTACTGCGGGCGGGTCCCCTTGGTGGAGGGTTGCGGGGATCGCCACTTGAAATCTGCAAACTTCTGCTTTCTCAGGTTCAACCCTGGCAGGGGGCTCGGCCCGGGGGCTCCGCACGAGATGCCCACATTCTCCACTCCATTTCGCACACGGAACAGGAGGACCGGGGGCGAAGGCACCTAAGGATGGTCTGGCATTTCTGCGAGGGCAGCCGGGAGAGGGGAGTAAAGCCGGGAGCCGGGGAAGACAGCTCCGCAGGGGCGGGGTCTCCAAAGTCGCTGCATGCGGTGGGAGTGGGGGTGGGAGCGGGGGTGGGAGTGGGGTGGGGTCCCCCTGCTGGGTCGCCATGGGGGCCCCCCCGCTAGGTTGGGATCCTTCCCACCCTCCCTGAGTGGGGGTACGCAGCCTCTGGACAAGGAGTCACGCGGCCAACGGCGCTAACCTAGGGAAGCGGTGTTCTCTGCGGTTTCCAAATGGGCTGGACCAAGCCAGGACACGCAAATGAGAAGGGAAATGAGGGGGGAAAAGCTTCAAGGCTGCAGTCTCCGTAGCGACTGCTTGCACTTGGTCTTAGCCTGCATTATGCCCTTCCCCCATTCATCCTGCCAAGGCTTGTCACTCCCCCTGGACAGCTGACTGTCCGTCACCTGGGGGCAGGGGTTGGTGCCTTGCAAAAGTTGATCACCAGTCAGATAGATGCCTGGGTCCAGGAATGGTGACAGGCAGGCAAAGTCTGTCCGTGGCCTCCTCCAGGACAGGCCACCTCTGAAAGCATGGCGGACGAAGCTCTGCCAGCCCAACTGCAGGTGGCCCCTAGTGGAATGTGACCTGTTCAAGAAAATGCTCAGTGGGCTCCCAGCCCCTCCCACCTCCTTTCTGACCACCAGGCTGTCCAGAGAGGCCATGTGGAAGTTAGGTTCAGAGTGTTATTCAGGAACACCCTGATCAGCTTCTCAGGTCCGTCAACTCCTATTCACCCTGGGGTCACCTCCCTGGCCACCTTGCTTTCTTTGATTTCTTTCCTCCCCTCAGCTCCCTACCCTTCCCCCTCCCCCCCTACTCCTATGTTCTCCTCCTTTAGCCTTGGATGTCCAGGAAGGCCAAGTATTGGGGTTTAGCTAAGGCTCTGCACAGAACAGAAGCTCAGAAAATGTTTGTGGACTGAACAAATAATAAATGATGGGAACAGAGAAGAGGCTAAAGGCTCCTGAAGTGCCCAGGGTAGCTAATGGGAGGAACAGGGCATGCTGAGGAAAGCTTGGGTCAGGAAACATTGGTCTTAACTGTCACCCTTAATTGGGGGCAATGGATGGCAGGGCTCCTTCTGCTCCCTTAAGTCAGAGGCAGTGACTTACAGTCAGGGTCCAGTTGGGTATAGTCTCCAACTGGGGTGCTGTGAAGGGAGTTTCAAAGGGACTGGGGGTTGAGGGGCCTTAGGTTTTCCCTTGGGCCCAGTTATCTCCACATCCACCATCCATAGCCCCAAATTCTTCGCAGCTTTCAAACCTCTAAGAATCAACCCCCTACCCATCCCCCAAAAGCAAAAGATATGGCCTGGAAATTGAACAGGCCCTGATGTCCCAGGAAGCATCCAGATGAGAGAAAATTGGATGAGAGGGCAGAGATTTCCTAGAAATTTGACCAGCTCTCCAGGCAGAGAAAAGAGACTTAAGAACATGGAGTTGAGAGACCTGGACCCAGGGAGGCCCCTAAGATGATGACAGATTGATGATGAAGCAGCTCCGAGGTCAGGCGGAGTAGCATCAGACTCAGGAACCATTAAGCCCAAGGTAGGTCCAGGCCTGGGGATAAGTCTGGACAGAGCTGCAATTTTAAGATAGGTCTCTCAGATGGCAGGTCTCAGGTCTTGTGGGGAGTGGCTCCTGGGGGCAGGGGTGGGGGCAGGGGCAGGGCGGGTTGAGGGGAAGGGAGGATAAGGTTTGGGGGTGGACAGCTATTCTGGGCCTTGTCACTGGCAAGCCTCCGGATCTAAGGGCACTGTCGGGAAATCTTGTAGAGTCAGGTTCTATCTGGCCTCCTCATCTGGCAAGAGTCTTCTTCTCCCACTGCTGACATTTCCCCAAACTGGGAGGCTGTAAAACCTAGTGATCTGAATCCCCACTCTGTCCCTCATTGGTGGTGTGAACACAGGTAAGTTACTGGTCCTTTTTGTGCTTTAATTCCCTCATCCATAGAAGAGGGATAGTCCTACTGGAATGTATTGTTGGGAAGATTAAGTTAGTATGAGTTAGTATATAACGCAAACACTACATAGGACCTGTCCTTAAAGTCTGGTTCACAGGGAAGAGTGGGGAGTATGTGGACCTGGCATCACTCCTTCCTTTGGCTACCCTCACTCTTTCTTGCCCACTGCTCTTTGAGCTTCCAAGGCTGAGCCCAGGCTATGGAATGCTCTGCCCCAGAACCTTGCCAGATCCAGGCCTGCCTGAGGTCAAGGAAGGAGGATCCCCTATTTCTACTGGCGCCTGGGCCCAGTCAGGTAGCCAGTAGGATAGGGTAGGAGATGCTAGGTACAGCCTGTGCTGCTTCCAGAAAGGGGAAAGACCTTATCTTGAGGATAACTATGTCCTGCTTGGACACCATGCTAAGCATGGGGAAACCGAAGGGAAAACAAGACGAAAAAGTAAGTCTATTATTTCATTTAATCTTCACAAGGATCTTAAGAGTTTCCCGCCTGCATTATGACCAATTATTCCTATTTTACAGCTGAGAAAACAGAAGCTAGAAGTGGTTAAGCAAACTGCCCCCAAGGTTATACAACTCAAACCTAGAAGACCAGAATCCAAAGAAGATGAGTCTGTCCCTAGGCTGAGGTCTTCAGCAGGATTTTGCCTCCCTTTCCCCACCCCCTCTCCAGCAGAGTCCCTGCAAATGTTTGTTGGTGGTTCCCTATAGTTTGTTGGTGGGTGATATGGGAAAATGAAAGGCTCAGGGAACTCAATCGAGCCCTGCAGGCCACATTCTGCCTCCTAGTACCAACAATCTCCAGATCTTATTTAAAATTAAATAAGCAGGATATCAGGCTCTTCCTTGATGGAGCTCAGGTCTATTAATCTCTGTGTATTTCAGTTTTCTCATCTGTAAAATAGATATATTAGACTTCTTTCATTTGGATTGTTGGGACCCTTTTTTGAGAAAATAGACTTTTAAAGTTTGTTGGGCACGTAAATTTTAGTGTTTCAGTGTTCAGTAAATGATAGACATTGTAGCTATTTTTCTTCCCATCCCTGGCGCCTGCAGGCAGGAGAGAAGGCCAACTGGAGATGTGGACTGGGCTTTCTCAAGTGTGTGAGCCCCCTTACTGTATGTTTCTTCGATTGCGATTTTGAAATTTACTGGAGGACTGGGGCTGCGCTTGCTTGCTGACCGCACATGGCAGGTGGGCAGGACCTTGAGGGTTCCGGGGGGGATTTGGGCTGCTAGCACCGGCGACGACAGCTGGATGGACAGTAGTCCCATCAAGCGAAAGGATGATATTCTTAAAGCACCGTGGCCCGAGGTGCGGAGGTGAGATGGAGTTGGCGAGGGCAGGCGTTATTCACCCCGCCCCAGAAGCATCCTGGGAGCCGGCAAAAGCGGACCCTGAGTCTGCCCTTGGGGAGCCCAATGAGTAATCCAAGGGGACCGTAGGGACATTGAGAGAGCTCCAGGTGAGGAAGAGATGCTGACCCAGGAGGTTGGAGCAGCTGGCTGTGCCAGGAAAGTGCAGGCTTAAGCTTCTACCATCTTCTGTAGAAACCTTAATTTTCCCTCTTGGAAAAGGAGTCTCTTGAAAGCCTGCAATCAGACTTGCTCCTGGTTGGTCTTAACGAACTTCTACCTATAAGTGTCTCCTTAGTAGGTCGTTGTTGCTTATCATTAGGAGTGAACCCAATGAACTCTGTGCATTAGAAACTTTCACATTTTGAAAAATGAGAAGTGGCAGACCTCACTTTGTGTTCCTGGAGTCCCTGCCGCCTCTTTGGCAGGTGACTAGTAGAACTCTGGACGTCTGCCCTCCACGTGCTGCGCAAACCTGAGCGTTCCCCAGCTTGTGGGGGCCCACGTGGTTTCTGGTGGCTGGGGGACAAAGGCAGCTGGAGCGTGGGGAAAAGATAGAGGCCCAGACCCTCAGAGACTTGGCCTTAAGAGTGGCGGGGTGCCCTGCTGCTTGTCCATTCTCCAACTGGTGCGCGCAGGTCAGGATTCAGGAGCCGGGTCACACTATAAAGGGCTCAGGTTTCCGCGGGGTCAGCGGCGAGGCCAGGCGCCCGGAGCGCGCAGAACCCTTCCTGGCTCTCTCTTCCCTTCCCCGGCCGGCGGAGCCCGGCCCGCCGCAGCCTCACAGGCCCGGAAACGGGACAAGACGGCGGACCCGCTCCTGGTGCTCCTCACGTGAGGAAGGTCTGTCACTTCTATCAGCTACCAGGCTTGCGACCCGGCGCACATCGACAGCTTGCCGTACCTCCACAATTCTGTCCTTGGGCGCTAGGGGCCTTGTATGGCCAGAGGATTTTTTTTTTTAACACAAAAGAAAGAAAAATAAACGTTGTTTTCTGACCCAATGGTCACTCCTGGTCCCACAGCCACCTTTGGTTCTCTCTCCCTTTTTCTTTGAAGTAACAGAAACTAAAGGTCACAGACGTGCTCCTATTCTGCAGTAACCAGGGGATGTCAAGTACGCAGCCGCAAGTCAAGTACGCAACAGCCGAGGGCTTGTTGGGAGCCCCGCTGGACCCATAAATTTTGGACCTGGTCCCGGACTCTGCGCCTTTCGCAATACAGTCAGTTGCGCAGTGAAGGTCGGAGGAGCCGGGCGTCGGCCAGTGGCGCCGCGTGGGGACAAGGTCTCGGCAGCCGCCCAGGGAGGGCCGGAAGGAGCTCTTGGGGCCGGGCTGGCCCGGCGACGAGCCGGGCGGGGAGCGCCCAGCGCTTTCCCTGGTGGTAAACGCGCCAGCCTGTGGCCGCGCAGGCCTAATACCCGGGGACAGTGAGTGGCGGTTAGAAAAGCTTTTCCGGGGATGCCCAGACATATCCGGAGATTTCCTGGGGAGTGTGGCCCCTCAGACGTTGCTCTAAGGAGAGCGGGGCCTCGCGTTTTCAGAGAGCTGGGACACTGGTTTTTCTACAACGTGCCACCGGTGTTTACACGCCCGGCGCTCGCTAAGCGGACCGTCACACCGCCCGCAGGGCCTCAGTGGTTGTGGGAGGCAGGCGCGTCCACATGCGCCTTCCACCGCGTGGCAAAGGGTCAGCAGAAGTTGAGACTCTGTCCATGCCCAGATTTTCCGTCTGGCTGCTTGTCTAAGAGGTTCGTTAGTAAACGAAGACTTGGACTATTGAGGCTTAAGTCCCTGATAGAGCGCTTGCCCCTCGAGTACGCACCCCACCCTCATCTTCCTCCCTCAACCCTCTGCTCCGCCGCCGTTAGTGGAGGCGCCAAGATCCCTGTGCAGGGCAGCCCTGGGGGGAGCGCCAGTGAAACAGTGTGGGCTTGAGAGCGGTCCCGGGGCAACACTTGGACACGTTTGCAGCCTCCACCTTCACCTGGATCATTTATTTGCTCTGAGACCTTGGGCAACTTACTTAACCTTTCTTGGTGTCCTTCTCTGTGTAATGGAAACAAATAACAGTCCTACCTCAAAGGGAGGGTGGTTGTCCTGAGAATTTCTGGAATTATTTCATGTCCCATAAAAAGTAGTATGCGGCTTGTTTTTAGAAGGCGATTAATGTCATTTCCCTTTAAGCACACAATCAGGGTAAACTCAAGATCCTGTGTCTCCTACGCTAACACACAGGCACGATGAGACCCAGTGGACTCAGGATCTGTGAATACGAGATGCTGCAGAGGAGTGGGTGCTCAAATGTAGATCGGTGGGCTTAATAATGCCAGGACTGCTTTGACTGAACCGATTTGAGAAAAATTCCTTTCCACTTCCGTTTTTGTGCCTTTCTCTTCTGTTTTGTGCTTTTCTCCCTGTTTGTTGTGAAACACCTCCTTCCCACTCTATTCCCCTGCCTGTCTGAAAAGTTAAGGCAACACTTGCCACTTCCACCGTCCAGAAATTCATTTCAAAGGGCGCAGAAAAGCAATGGATAGATTTCTCTTTGCAAACGGCCCAGTGAAAATAATGTGGGCTTAGACGTAATATGTCTTTTGGTCTCTGTTACTCTACAATGGCAAATTCACTACACTCTAATTCTTAGTTTCCTCATCTGTAAAATGGGGATGATGATAGTAATGCTTCTTTAGAGGATCTTTGTGGAAATTAAAGGAAATAATCTATGTGAAGCATTTCATACTGGCAATCCAGGAAGACAGAGCCAACAATTCACTGAAAGCAATAACCCCAATAATAACCCCCCTCAATAAAACCTAAACAAAGAGGAGAAACCCCGCAACATACATTTCCAGTACTGATTGATTAGGGCTTATTTTTGCTCAGGTTGAGAGATTAGCAGAAGTAAAAATTCAGTCCAGTTTCAGAGAGGGGGTTCAGGACACTCAGATGAGAAGGGACAACAGTGCCCAGGTTGCCACTTTAAAACTCAAGACAGGTCCCTATCAAGCCTGGGGATATTTTTCTGCAAACACATCTTAGTTTCTCCAGTATCAATGCAGGAAACTGTCATGTTTTAGAGGAAGGCCGAAGATAAAACATAGTCACACATGATAAAAACTGCAGAATTACTCCAGATATGCTGAAGTGTACTTTTAAAACAGGGAGAAAATCCAAAACTATATTTTTTTCTCTTGCTTTCAACTATCAAAGTGAATATTTGTATTGCTTCTCATTTTATGTCTCTTTTCTCCACATAAATGTGTATCTATTTTGCATGTGTGTTCATGCTAAGTCGCTTCAGTCGTGTCCAACTCTTTGTGACCCCATGGACTGTAGCTCGATGGGCTCCTCTGTCCTTGGGGATTCTCCAGGCAATAATAGTGGAGTGGGTTGCCATGCCCTCCTCCACTGGATCTTTTCAACCCAGGGACTGAACCTGAGTCTCTTCTGTCTCTTACATTGGCAAGTGGGTTCTTTACCACTAGCACCACCTGGGAAGCCCATTTATTTTGCATATATATGTGCAAATCTTCCTTTTGTGTGAGGGGTTTTGAAATTAATCAAATTATTAAATTTTTAAAATCATGGTTTCTATTAAAAATCAGAGATAACAAGGATTTTTCTTTCTCTATTCTTCATATAAAAACCCCAGCCTGTCCAACAAAATAGAATTTATCATCTCTAGTTAATTTTGTAAAATCTATTTAGTTATTCTTTGGGTTGTGCTCTCCATCCTCTTAAAAATATGAACCCATCAATTATGTTAGCCATATGGCTTGATCATAACAGCTAATTTCCATTTCATAATGTAATTGTTGTTTAAACACTGACAATTTATTAGTCAAGGTGTTTGGGAAAGTTCTCTCTGGCTCTGTCTTTTTAAAATAATGATTGAAATAACTATAAAAACCCAAAGCCATTAGACTATTAGTTTTCCTGGTTTTAGATTCTGTGGCTCCTCAGTGTAA
The DNA here is from genome assembly GCF_049115385.1 of Moschus berezovskii. Lineage (NCBI taxonomy): Eukaryota > Metazoa > Chordata > Mammalia > Artiodactyla > Moschidae > Moschus > Moschus berezovskii. The sequence goes on along the minus strand of NC_142461.1, from coordinate 118,349,742 downwards.
AATATCTCCAAGGGGAATCTTCTATTTGCTCTGTGGTCCTGGAACTCACAACATGGACGTCCAGGGCAGCTTTGTTTTCTTTTTCAGACACAGATTTTGAACAGTGAGAATTTGATGTAATGGGAGGGGTGCACCAAGCTCCTCAGTTATGTTGGACATGAGTGCTGGTTGGAAAGGCTGTACAGTCATACATTACTGCAAGCAAAACATGTCATCCTTCAGTGATCTTAATGCTTTGTTCCATTAAATGTACTCCCTCACATAAGTGGCAGTGTATTTACGGGTAAACAGATGTTCTCCACTATCATCTCAGAATTAGAAAGCTGTGGTTTATGGTTTGCTTTAAGCTCTGAGTTTCTCATTTCTCTGAGTATTTTCCAGAGTCATTTATGTGTTTTTCCCTATCTGAGTTTTGGTTCTATTGTGACCTTATTTTTGGTTTAGGGATACAATTTTCCTGCCTTTGTAATGCACATTTTATGGGCCTCTACAAGTATTCACATACAATACATTAAAGAAAGATGTAGAACATAACACTAAAACATGCCATATTTAAGGTAATTTGGCTTTAATACAGTCTGACTTAAAGGATATGGTTTTAATGACCTGCTCTATATATCCCTTAGTTTAAAATAAAAGAAACTTTGTCAGCCTGTCTCCTAGAAGATGGAACTTAAATGCCAGATAGATGGCTGGTCTATTAATAGGCAAAATGATTTGACTTTAAGTCAGTTGAGGAAAGGTGAAATCTTTTGGTAAATTAGCCTACACTCAATTAATTAGAATTTTAAAAAAACTTACATTAAGTGTGTAATTACATATCATTATAATTATTTATGATCTATTCTTGATTATATTTTCTGATAAAGACACTCCATTCAGGTGTGCTTCATTGAAAGTATTTGTTAAGAGCATGAGTAGGTTTTCAGATCTTAGCTCTTAAGAAGAGGTGTTTATCTTAAAGGCCTTCTCTCATCTTCACCTGATTACTGGATCACAGGTGGGTGGATGGGCTTAGCATTAGATCTCTGCTCTCAGGACGATGAACTTGCTACCACTTTATCAACAGAACTAAGACATCTTCCCCAAGGATATGTATATAAAAATAACAAGTTTATACAATAATTAAATTGAGAGTGGCTGAAACTCCAATACTTTGGCCACCTCATGCCAAGAGTTGACTCACTGGAAAAGACTCTGATGCTAGGAGGGATTGGGGGCAGGAGGAGAAGGGGATGACAAAGAATGAAATGGCTGGATGGTATCACTGACTGGATGGACATGAGTTTGAGTGAACTCTGGGAGTTGGTAATGGACAGGGAGGCCTGGTGTGCTGTGATTCATGGGGTTGCAAAGAGTCAGATACGACTGAGCGACTGAACTGAACTGAATTGAACAATGCCTTGAAATAGTAGATGATAGATCATTATTGAACATGGGTAGGTATCATAGATCTTTCATTTGTTCATGCTGTTATTATTTTTTAATAAACATCGTTGAAATGTAGCATCCATAGAGAAAGTGTATTTATCTGTTCTTCTGTTGTTTGACATTTAAACTATATATCCAGTTTGGGTTATTTTGAATATTGTTGCTATGAACATTCTTGTTCGTGTTTGTCGGTGCACATCGGTGTGCTTTTCTGGTAAGCATAACACCTCGGATTGGAATTGCTGGGTTATCATGGATTATATTGATCTCTCTTCCTACTAAGGATTATGTAATAATCCTTCAGTGGCATCCCATCTAGCTCAGAATAAAAGTTAATGGCCTTACAATTACTTACAGAGCCCTAAACAACTTGGTCTCGACACGTCTCTTTCTTGCTGCCTCTACTGCAGCTAACCTCCAGGAACAACCTCCAGGAACAACCAGCCAGGAACAACCTCCAGGCTGTTCCTAGAACATCCTGGAGGCCCTTGCCACTTTTCTTTCCCCGGTAGTGCCTCCTCCAAATATTTGCAAGGTCCCTTCCTTATCTCCCTCGCTTGACTCAAAGGGTACCTTCTCAGTAAGGCCTTTCCTAACCAGTCAATTAAGCTGTAACCCCTCCCTATTACTCTATTATACTCATTATTTTTCTTTGCTTTCTGTTTTTCCATGGCACTGATCAGTATCTGGCAGGCTATGTTTTTGTTTGTTTTGGGTTTCCTCTCACTAGAAAGTAAACTCTAAAAAGGCAAGTGTTTTTTTCCTCTTTACTGCTGTATGTGCTGCTATATCAACAACATGCTAGTTCTAGAACAGTGCCTGATAAATAAATAAATGTTTAAATAGATAGTTATTGAACTAATAAATCAATGGATGAGAAGAGGAGGCCACACTGGCCTCAAGCTACTGTAAAAGAGGCATAAAATATGGCTGTTGGTTCCTGCTGTGTTTGTAACTGACTCTGTGACCTTGGACAAGTCACTACCAGCTCCCTTGGTTGTCAACAGGGATAATAAACTCTGCCTCTGTCCAGGACTGTTAAGTGGACCAAATGAGGTAATATGGGTGAAAATGTTCTCTGAAGTTTAAAGTCTTTATCAAAATAGATATTTCCAATTGGCCCATAAGAGGCCCCGGAAAAAATGAGTTAAGATGATGAAACAAATAATGGTTGTACCCTGAGAGCATAACTTATCCCTCTCATGTCTTACGAAGGTTAGTGCATGTCATTGTTCAACTGCCTCTTACCAACTGATGCATTTTCTCCTCAGTAGAGAGTGGAGTTCAAGGGGTCTTTCAGACATCTGCATCTGAAACCTCCACTCATGGGAAGGACTGGGAATTCTAAAGGAAACCCAGAATCAGCTTGAATGCTGACAGCAATAATAAGTTTGTATATTTAATGAGTGCTCACTGTATGCCAGGCAAATGGTGTTTTGAATCTATTAGCTCATTCATCATCATAACATCCCTCTGAGGTACTGCTACTACTCTCTGTTATACAGGTATGGAAAATGAAGCAGAAGGAGGTGAAGTAACTTCACCAAGCTTGACAGGTAGGCCAGGATTTGAACCCAAGTAGTCAGGAAAATCCCATGGATGGAGGAGCCTGCTAGGCTGCAGTCCATGGGGTCGCTAAGGGTCGGACATGACTGAGTGACTTCACTTTCACTTTTCACTTTCACACATTGGAGAAGGAAATGGCAACCCACTTCAGTGTTCTTGCCTGGAGAATCCCAGGGACGGCGGAGCCTGGTTGGCTGCCGTCTAAGGGGTCACACAGAGTCAAACACAGCTGAAGTGACACAGCAGCAGCAGCAGCAGTCAGGTTCAGGGCTGTGGTCAACACCTCTCTGCTTTGCTGCCCAAGTTCTAATAGTCTGGATGTCTCTGCTGTACTGTAGGATGACACAACTAAGTCCATGGCAGAAGAACTCTCCTCGACAAGCTTACACAAGAGGCCAGGACAGAGTGAGTGCTCCATGAAGCTACTGGTGAGGGCACTGCCATTACTGTGTAATTACTTGAATTAGAAAGACAGCCATGTATGAAATTGAAAATAAAAACCATTTGAAGCATAAAAATACTTCTCAAAGCTATTTGTCAGTGGACTAAGTAATTTGATTGGCATAAAAAAATTATCATCAAAAATGATAAATGTGATGAATTGAAACACAGCACATATGTTTAAATATATGAGTTCATCCTAATGATACAGAAAAAGTCTCAAACTGGTATCTTTGAAGAATGCTAGAGAATTCATTGTTTAAAAAATTGGTAAATAAAGGGAGATGATTTATTCTGCTTTTTAATATTAATTGTACCATGGAGTAACCAAATGTAGATGAAAAATTTCTTTTCGTACAAGTATCTGAACACATATATGAAGACACAGTAGAATTGGAATATCACCATTTTGCATCTCAAAATGAATGAACAGTCTAGGCATTGAGCCTCAACAATGTTGAGAGACAGCAGACATTATGGGCCTGCAAGGAGATCTAAGCAGTCCATTCTAAAGGAGATCAATCCTGGGTGTTCATTGGAAGGACTGATGCTGAAGCTGAAACTCCAATACTTTGGCCACCTCATGCAACGAGTTGACTCACTGGAAAAGACTCTGATGCTGGGAACGATTAGGGGCGGGAGGAGAAGGGGACGACAGAGAATGAGATGGCTGGATGGCATCACCGACTTGATGGACATGAGTTTGAGTGAACTCCGGGAGTTGGTGATGGACAGGGAGGCCTGGCGTGCTATGATTCATGGGGTCGCAAAGAGTTGGACACGACTGAGCGACTGAACTGAACTGAAATGAAATGAATGGAAGGATGCAATTCAAATATAAGGCAGTTTTGCTAAAAAAAAAAAAAAAATTGAACTGGAATATGATTAAGCTCCCAGATCCAAAGAATACTTTACAGAAAATAGAAAGAACAGAGGAATATGTTAAATAATGAACCTACAAAGTCCAGTCTGTGGGAAAGTTGAGAGGACAAACAATCCAATTTATTTAACAAAAACATTGCAGAGAATAAAAGAAAAAGAGGAGGAACCTTTGAATTAAAAGATAAAAGACATATTCAGTTCAGTTCAGTTGTTCAGTCGTGTCCGACTCTTCATGACCCCATGAATCACAGCACGCCAGGCCTCCCTGTCCATCACCAACTCCCGGAGTTCACTCAAACTCATGTCCATCGAGTTGGTGATGCCATCCAGCCATCTCATTCTCTGTCGTCCCCGTCTCCTCCCGCCCCCAATTCCTCCCAGCATCAGACTCTTTTCCAGTGAGTCAACTCGTTGCATGAGGTGGCCAAAGTATTGGAGTTTCAGTTTTAGCATCAGTCCTTCCAATGAACACCCAGGATTGATCTCCTCTAGAAGGGACTGGTTGGATCTCCTTGCAGTCCAAGGGACTCTCAAGAGTCTTCTCCAGCATTAGCTGGTTGTAATATGTATACTTATTTGGATTGTGGTTTGAGAAGACAAACTGTACAACAAATTTATGACATTGTTGAGACAATTAGAAATTTGCACACTGAGTGAAGGACTGGGAAGTCAGGCTTGCTGCAGTCCATAGGGTTGCAAAGAGTCAGATATGACTTAGCGAATGAGCAACAACATTAACTGAATATTTAATGATATTAAAGTGCTACTGTTTTAAAAATAAATGTAATAGCATTTTGTGCTGTGCTGTGCTTAGTCGCTCAGTCATGTCTGACTCTTTGGGACCCCATGGACTGTAACCCGCCAGGCTGCTGCTCTGTCCACGGAATTCTCCAAGCAAGAACACTGGAGTGGGTTGTCATGATCCCCTCCAGTGGATCCTTCCAACCCAGGGATTGAACCCATGTCTCCTGCATTGCGGGTAGCTTCTTTAACATCTGAGCCACCAGGGAAGCATTTTCAGTTCAGTTCAGTCACTCAGTCGTGTCCAACTCTCCGTGACCCCATGAATCACAGCACGCCAGGCCTCCCTGTCCATCACCAACTCCCGGAGTTCACTCAAACTCACGTCCACAGAGTCGGTGATGCCATCCAGCCATCTCATTCTCTGTCGTCCCCTTCTCCTCCCGCCCCCAACCTTTCCTAGCATCAGAGTCTTTTCCAGTGAGTCAACTCGTCGCATGAGGTGGCCAAAGTATTGGCATCAGTCCTTCCAATGAACACCCAGGATTGATCTCCTTTAGAATGGACTGGTTGGATCTCCTTGCAGTCCAAGGGACTCTCAAGAGTCTTCTCCAACACCACAGTTCAAAAGCATCAATTCTTTGGCGATCAGCTTTCTTCACAGTCCAACTCTCACATCCATACATGACCATGGGAAAAACCATAGCCTTGACTAGACGGACCTTGGTTGGCAAAGTAATGTCTCTGCTTTTTAATATACTATCAAGGTTGGTCATAACTTTCCTTCCAAGGAGTAAGCGTCTTTTAATTTCATGGCTGCAATCAGCATCTGCAGTGATTTTGGAGCCCCAAAAAATAAAGTCTGACACTGTTTCCACTGTGTCAGATGCCATGATCTTTGTTTTCTGAATGTTGAGCTTCAAGCCAACCTTTTCACTCTCCTCTTTCACTTTCATCAAGAGGCTTTTGAGTTCCTCTTCACTTTCTGCCATAAGGGTAGTGTCATTTGCATATCTGAGGTTATTGATATTTCTCCCGGCAATCTTGATTCCAGCTTGTGCTTCTTCCAGCCCAGCGTTCCTCATGATGTACTCTGCATGTAAGTTAAATAAGCAAGGTGACAATATACAGCCTTGACGTACTCCTTTTCCTATTTGGAACCAGTCTGTTGTTCCATGTCCAGTTCTAACTGTTGCTTCCTGACCTGCATACAGGTTTCTCAAAAGACAGGTCAGGTGGTCTGGGATTCCCATCTCTTTCAGAATGTTCCACAGTTTATTGTGATCCACATAGTCAAAGGCTTTGGCATAGTCAATGAAGCAGAAATAGATGTTTTTCTGGAACTCTCTTGCTTTCTCCATGATCCAGCGGATGTTGGCAATTTGATCTCTGGTGCCTCTGCCTTTTCTAAAACCTGCTTGAACATCTGGGAGTTCACGGTTCACATATTGCTGAAGCCTGGCTTGGAGAATTTTGAGCATGACTTTACCAGCGTGTGAGATGAGTGCAATTGTGCGGTAGTTTGAGTATTCTTTGGCATTCCCTTTCTTTGGGGTTGGAATGAGGAGGTGATGGAATTCCAGTTGAGCTATTTCAAATCTTGAAAGAAAGGGAAGCATTTTAGTTAGGTTCAAAAAGAGTCCTTATGTTTTAGAGATATATACTGAATACTTAAGGATGAAGTAATATGATATCTGGAATTTGCTCCAAAATAATATGAGAGGAGGGGATGGATGTGTATGGAGATGAAACCAGATTGGCCATGAGTTGATAATTACTGAAACTGAGGGTTGGGTACCTTTAATGCTTTAGTGAATGTATAAAATTCTCCATAATAATAGCATATACCAAAGTGTTAGCAGAGACTGAAAAATGTATTGTGTTTATTTGACTTTTCTTGTGGGTAAAATGAAAATGCTTGGCAATACTCATATTGGTGAAGATATGAAGTAATTGGAAATGAAATCTTATACATTGCTGGTGGGGATGTAAAATCATATTGGAAAATGCTATCTGGAAGTTCTGTATAAAGTTAAACATATACCTACCCTATGACCCAGCTATCTCATTTCCAGATATTCACCTAAAAGAAATGAAAATATATGTCCATAAGCAGATTTAAACAAGAAGTTTTTAGTAGCTTTATTCATGACAGCCAGAAATTAGAAATGCCCCAAATATCTACTAATAGGAGAATGGACAAGCAATGTGTGGTATATTTGTATAATGGAATACTACTCAGCAATATGTAGGAAAATACTGCTGATAGAAGCAGTCACATGGCCGAATCTCACAGACATGATGCTAAAAGACTGAGTAAAAGTCTATAGTGATACAGAAGAATCTATAGTGCATTTTTTCTATGAAGTAGTGATAGAAATAAGAAAATTGTTGCCTCTGGGAAGGGGTTTTGAATGAGTAGGGCAGGAGAGATCTTTATTGGTGTGGTGGTTACAGGGGTGTATATGTTTGTCAAAATTCATGACCTGTGCACTTAATATCTGTACATTTCACTGTGTGTAAATTATACTTCTATTTAAAAACATTAAATAAAAGTGGTTCAAGCAACCTCTTGCCTGGTGTGAGGTATAGAGGCAAAGCTGTCTGTTGTTTTAGCAAAGCTGCTAAGGCAGCTTCAGCCTGGTAGGATCCCTGGGGAGATGAGTCCTCCATGACGAGATCTTTCTATATTTGGTTCAGGCTCAAAGTTTTCTTTCTCAAAATAATTGGTCGTGTAGGCCCCAAAGAAACAGTCATTTAACTGTTTGGTTAAGCTCTAGCTGAAGGTCAAAGACAAGTGATTTTTAGGCATCTCTCTGATCAGCAGAAACCAGACAATGTGAGGCACAACACTAAAGGCCTGGGAGCTTGGAGCAGGAGGCTGGGCATTGGGTTCAGTATCTGGCTAGTGTTAGTGTTGCCACGGACAAGCCCCTTCTCTTCTTTGGACCTCAGTTTCTTTCTTCCCCACATGAAGGAACTGTATAGAAGTCTTCTGGGGCATCTGTCAGATCTAACACTCTGAGACTCTGTAGAGCTTTATGTTTTCTACAGAGCCTTCCCTGGAGTGGTCCAGAAATTCCCAGACTGAAGTCAACATTTTCTTCTCTAAGTTTGTTCCTCTTCCTACATTCTTTTTCTCAGCTTCTCAGCACTACCCTTGTGCATTCATTCATTCTGCAGATGCTTATTGAACCCACAGTGGGTGATGTAGCAGTGAACAAAGAGACAAGATCTCTGCCCTTAAAAACCCTCGTATAATATAATGGGGGGAGACAGATGGTAATAGAATTGCATGATGTATCAAAAAGCTATAGAGAAAGAGGATAGGGAATGTTAGGAAGAATGATGTTGTAGTTTTTATGGGGGTGGCCAAGAAAGACCTCTCTTGGAAAGTGATGGTAGGTAGATGCATGGAAATTGATTGTTCCTAATCCACCCCTATTGGACACTCCCCATGCCTAATCATCTTGTGAGTGTTCCAATTTTACCATGTAATATTTCTCAACTTTATTTTTTCCCCTAACTACTAACACTCAGGTTCAAACCCTCATCATCTCTCTGGATTACTACAAGAGTCTCCTCACTACTGCCTGCCCCTTGTCTTGTCTCCTGAAATCAATTTTCTACAAAGTCATGCCAGAGTTATCTGAAAGGCATATCTGACTATGACATTCTCTGGCTTAAGACTCAACCATGGCTCTCCCCTACCAACAAGGTAAAGCCCAGATGCCCTAATGAGGTATTTAAGCCTTTTGTGATCTGGCCCCTAGTGTCTTCTCCAGCCCCATCTCTCACTCACGCTTGACTTGATGGCTCTGTCCCAAAGTAGAATTTCCCCTCCATACACAACACAACGCAATGCCAAAATGCTGGTATCTCTCTTTACATGCCAATGGTTCCAAATAGGAAAAGGAGTGCGTCAAGGTTGTATATTGTCACCTTGCTTATTTAACTTATATGCAGAGTACATCATGAGGAACGCTGGGCTGGAAGAAGCACAAGCTGGAATCAAAATTGCCGGGAGAAATATCAATAACCTCAGATATGCAGATGACACTACCCTTATGGCAGAAAGTGAAGAGGAACTCAAAAGCCTCTTGATGAAAGTGAAAGAGGAGAGTGAAAAGGTTGGCTTGAAGCTCAACATTCAGAAAACAAAGATCATGGCATCTGGTCCCATCACTTCATGGGAAATAGATGGAAAAACAGTGGAAACAGTGTCAGACCTTATTTTTTGGGGCTCCAAAATCACTGCAGATGCTGATTGCAGCCATGAAATTAAAAGACGCTTACTCCTTGGAAGGAAAGTTATGACCAACCTTGATAGTATATTAAAAAGCAGAGACATTGCTTTGCCAACCAAGGTCCGTCTAGTCAAGGCTATGGTTTTTCCCATGGTCATGTATGGATGTGAGAGTTGGACTGTGAAGAAAGCTGATCGCCAAAGAATTGATGCTTTTGAACTGTGGTGTTGGAGAAGACTCTTGAGAGTACCTTGGACTGCAAGGAGATCCAACCAGTCCATTCTAAAGGAGATCAATCCTGGGTGTTCATTGGAAGGACTGATGCTGAAGCTGAAACTCCAATACTTTGGCCACCTCATGCGACGAGTTGACTCACTGGAAAAGAGTCTGATGCTAGGAAAGGTTAGGGGTGGGAGGAGAAGGGGACGACAGAGAATGAGATGGCTGGATGGCATCACCGACTCTGTGGACATGAGTTTGAGTGAACTCCGGGAGTTGGTGATGGACAGGGAGGCCTGGCGTGCTGTGATTCATGGGGTCGCGGAGAGTCGGACACGACTGAGCAACTGAACTGAACTGAACTGAACTGATAAGTCCTACTTTTAAGATCCATTTTATTTATTTTATTTTTTGGCCATGCCTTGTGGCTTGCAGGATCTTTGTTTCTTGACTAAGGATTGAACCTGGGGCCTTGGCTGTGAGAGCATTGAGTCCTAACCACTGGACCCCCAGGGAATTCCCTTAAGATCCACTTAAGATCTGCTTTAGTAATCACCTCTTCCATCTGATTTCCAGACCCTGCAACTTAACCCACATTGACTGGGTGCCCCTCCTTTGTGGTCCCATGATACCCTGAACACATCTTTTTTTAAAAATCACCTTATTTGCCATATTGTTCTAAAGTAGCCTGGAGTGGCTCTGTTTCCCCTAGGATATGAATTTCCTAGGCATAGAACCATTTCTGTAATCTTGACTGCAACCAAACATTAATCAATGACCTTATTTGGGTTCTGATCCTCCCATTCCCTGGCCCTCACTGATCTCAGTGAGCCAACATAATGATTTATAACTTGTGACTGAAAGACAGTTATAGGAAATATCCCGATTTCAAGGCTGATTTCAACTCAAGTTAATCATCAGAGAATTACTGATACTTAGATTTAGGCGAGCAGTTCCAGGCAATCCAGGTGCTAGTTCTACTACTCACCTAGCACTTGAACACAAGCTGTAGAGTTATGCAGTCCTTCAAGTGTGGTGGAATGGTGCTAAGAGTGTGGGGAATCCTCAGTTCACTGGAAGCTTCCTCTTTCAGGATGTTGTGTGAGAAAATCATGAAACAGGAAGGTATTTGTATTAGAACACACATGTTTTTCCTTATAGATACATGCATATACACAGTATAATTTTAAATCTGTAAATTGCTTAAGATGATGAATGGCAGTCTATTACCTAAAATGTTAAACATAAGTTAGGGACTGAGATAGTACCTAGAGAGAAAATTCTTTGTAAATTGAAATTAAACCCATCTGTCACAGCAAGAGGCTCAGAGTCAAAAGCACATGGGTAGGTGGGTTCCCTAGATGGATGGCAGGGGACAAGAACCCACCTGGGCAAGTGACTACCAGCTGGAACTGGCACTCTGGGCACCAGTCTAGCTCTACAAGCAGAAGAGGAGACCGAGCTTGAAGCAGAAGCTTTAAGTATCACTTTGTCTCAGAGTTTTGTGAAGTATACCTTACTAACTTTTGCATGTCCCAGTTGAACTCAATGTGTTTGAGTTGCTTAAGCTTATATTTTATCTGAGTGAAAAGCTTCTCTCTCATTTTTTGTTTTTCTTGCTGATTTTGTAGGAAATAGAGACTTATCTGTAAGTGAGAGGAATAACAAACTCTTAAGGAATCAGATGACAGAGGATGAGAAGGTTGAATGGTATCACCAGCTCAATCGACATGAATTTGAGCAACTCCAGGAGATGGTGAAGGACAAGGAAGCCTGTTGTGCTGCAGTCCATGGGGTCCCAAAGAGTCGGATATGACTGAGCAACTGAACAACAACAAAAGAATCAGAATTCTTTAAATTCTATCTTTGCCTCTTGTTCTTAATCTCTAAGTAGTTTGGGAGTAAAAGTCTACAAAGGAAAGCACTGAAGTGTTGAAAAGTGGAAAACTTACTTTGTCCAGAAGTCATTCAATCCATCTAGCATAGCCTCTTCGGTGGCTATTCACTTGGTTGAGTCGAGGTCTGTAATTTTATGGCTTCCACTCATTGATCCTAGTTCTAATGCAGGACCTCATGGAACAAATACAAATGTCCCGTCACATTATGTTCCTTGAATCTTCCGAGGCAGTTTGCTTATGTGAATAAAAGTCACTGAACTCATGAATATTGTGTGCTTAGTACAGTGCTAAGATGCTTCAGCTGCTGCATGCTTCAGATGCTTCTTGAGACCAAGAGCCATAGCATGAAAAGAGGACAAGCTTCTCCAGTGCACTGAGGTATAGCTAAAGTATAGAATGTTTAGAGCTGGAGGGAGTTTTTAAGATTTCTCCAGGTCTTATTCCTCTGTTTCAGTGGTTCTCAACCTTAATGGAAAGTATGGGGGAATTTAAAAAACTCCAGAGGACTGAGTCTACCCACAAAGATTCTCATGTAATTGACCTGGGGTGTAGCCTGGACATCTTGTCCTAGGTTGCGGATTCCAGAGTGTTGATTTTTGTGGATGGCAAAACTGGCTTCCAGAGAAGTCACACATCTTGCTCAGGTTACATGGTGGGTGGACACGAACAAAGGACTCAGCGCCCTGACATCTGTTATAACATACTATTCATAGCATATGAGCAGTACTAGTCATTTTTGCCTCAAACAGACACCCCTCTCCATTGAGGACTGAGGAGCAGGCCCCAGTTCAGCAGGGTACAGCTAAGCCTGCTCACCTTTCACTTTTAGGACAAGTTATTAGAAAGCAGCTTTCATCATTCTGCTTCTCAAATATCACCAAATAGTAATATTTTGTGTGGAAAAGTAGTATCACTTTCCTCATTGACGTTTTAGTAAAGGGAATAATTCTACTTTTTAAGACATTTACTCCTCCCACGGGACTTAATAAAAGTAACTCAACTTCAAATGAAAACAAAATGCAGTCTGTAAACTTTTAAATTTATGACTGAATTGGCCTTTGTAAAGGATGTTTACCGGCAACCTTAGGATACAATGTAGAAGGCAGATTGTTGTGGTCTCTGCCCTAGCTGAGGGGGACCAGCATTGCACATCCACCAAATGCTTCTCCAAATCCTAAAACTTGACTGAGTGGTATTTTTACTCATGCCACTCTTGTAGGTCCGTCGTAAGAACCGTTGGATGGATTTCTGGGTTACAGAATTTGGTAATTCTATGTTTAGTTTTTTCAGGAGTCATCAAACTGTTCTCCATAGCAGCTGCACCAATTTTACCTTTCTGTAAGCAGTGCGTGAGTGTTCTAATTTCTACACAGCTTCACCAACATTTTATTTTCTGCTTAAAAAAAACCCACGAATTATTCTAATGGGTGGGAAGCGGTGTTTCGTTGTGATTTTGATATACATTTTTACAGTGACTAGTGATGTTGAACATCTTTTGATATATCTATTGGCCATTTGTATATCTTCCTTGGAGAAATGTGTATTTAAGTACTTTGCCCACTTTTATTTTTTTCAATGTGAAATATTTAATTTAAAAATTTTGACACTACAATATATAAAATAGCTATTATAAATGCACACAGTGTATTCTATAGCTGCCAAGTTTACCTTTTTTTTAAGGAAACTGTAAGTTACACTGTGGTTAAGACTTGTATCTTCACCACTTGAAAAAGCCCACATTCTATCACAGTGATGTGTGGTCAGACTTCACAGCCCCAACTTTTAAACACTTGAATCAAAAGTCATAACCAGTTTTACTGCAAAAGGACCTTGTACATGTTTATCAATTCTAGTACCATAATAACTACCCAACAACTCATTAACATACAGAAACATGCATCATGAGAAGCAAGAAATATCACCCATCCCTTTTGCATATCAGCAACTTGTCACTCCTGAGAAACAGTGCTCACATCACTAACGTCTGTGAACAGGTTCTTTTTGCATTCATCCTGAGTGAAAGATGGAATGACTTAAATACAAATGCAACATACTATAGATAATTTCTTACCAAAAGGAGTCACAAGCTAAACCAAAGTATTTTACAGAATTCACTACAAGATGCCATAAAAACTGTTTTTACTTAAAGCTCTCCCCCTACCCTACCCTCATCCATCTAAAGAGCCAACTGGATGTCTTTGGGCGTGATGGTGACTCTTTTAGTGAGGATGGCACACAGATCAGTATCTTCCAACAAACCAACCCGTTACACTTCGCTAGCCTCCTGCAGTGCACCAATGGTTTTTGCCCACTTTTATATTGAGTTATTTTGTTTTTAAGTTGTATATCTGGACTTCTTACATGCCAACCTCATGGTATTCAGAAAGAGGATTCCAAGAGACCAAGGTAGAAGCTGCAAGACTTCTTATGACTTAGTTTCAGAAGGCCTAGGAGTTTACTTCTACACTATTTCATAGGTCAGGTAGGCCAGCGAGGTCAGCCCAGATTCCAGGGTAGGGCTGGCAAAAATGTGTGACCATCTTTAATCCAATAGAGTACGGTATTAAAATGAACTAAAAGAACTCAATTGTTTGAATAGTGACAACAATAGTAACGAATGCTGCTACAACTTTGGATTAATATGACTTCTTTTCTCCTGAGGTCTTAAAGTGCTGTCACCCGTAAAAGCCTTCACCAAGGGAGTTTTACACATTTTAGAGATCTTTAATTATGATACAGAGCACAGTTACTTGCTTTTTAAAATCATTTAGCCAATTCTCTTTATAATGATGGGATGGGGCAGGGGACTTGGGTTTCAGTTCTGGCTCTGTTGTTAACTGGCTGACCAGCCTCTCTTGGGGGATGTCCTCTAACTTCTCTTCTAGCTTGAACAAAGTATTGTTTTTAAGAAGGAAGATGAATTGATCAAGAATTAGGATATAGAAAATGTCTAAGTACAGGGCAATTTGTTGCCTAGGAATATTCCCATGTGTCATTTACTTACTGGGACAGAGAAATAACTTCAGCTTAATGACCATTATTATAATAACATTAAAAAAAGCATCAGCAAGCACACAAACACAGTTTTGATAGGAGCTGAAGAGGGGCTGAAGAAATGTCTTGGAACTTTGAGGCAAAAGGGCAAGAAGATAAGACACAGAGCAGTTCACATCTTAGCCAGATGCAAAGGAACGAGGAATACGGTTTTCTGGATCAAAATCTTAGTCAAAGAGTTGTATATAGCAATAGATCTGCAAACAATGGCTAAATCCATAAAACAAAATATACAGAAAAGGGGTAGTGGTGGGGTGAGGAGAAAAGGCACCGAGCATTTGTAGTGTGTGTCTTTTATATGCCAAGTGCAGGACTGGTTGTTTTATACTAGACTCATTGGGCTTCCCTGGTAGCTTAGCTGGTAAAAAATCCACCTGCAAGAGACCCCTGTTTGATTCCTAGATCAGGAAGATCCCCTGGAGAAGGGATAGGTTACCCACTCCAGCATTCTTGGGCTTCCCTGGTGGCTCAGGTGGTAAAGAATCTGCCTGCAATGTGGGAGACCTGGGTTCGACCCTTGGGTTGGGAAGATCCCCTGGAAGAGGGCATGGCAACCCATTCCAGTATTCTTGCTTGGAGAATCCCCTTGGACCGAGCAGCCTGGCGGGCTACAGTCCATGGGGTCGCAAAGAGTTGGACACAACTGTGTGGCTAAACATAGCATTTTTCAAAAATAATTTTATTGAAATATAGTTGATTTACAATGTGTTTAATTTCTGCTGTACAGCAAAGTGACTGAGTTATACATATATATTCTTTTTCCATATTCTTTTCCATTATGGTTTATCACAAGATATTGAATATAGTTCCCTGTGCTATTCAGTAGGACCTAGTTGTTTATCTATACCATATATAACAGCTTATCTGCTAATCCCAAACTCTCAGTCCTTCCCTTACCTCTCTGCTCTCACCCTTGGCAACCACAAGGGTGGTTCTCTATGTCTGTGAGTCAGTTTCTGCTTTGTAGATAAGTTCATTTGTGTTGTATTTTAAATTCCACATAAAAGTGATATCATATGGTATTTGTCTTTCTCTTTCTGACTTACTTTGCTTAATATGATAATCTTTAAGTCCATCCATGTTGCTATAAATGGCATCATTTCATTCTTTGTAATGGCTATAGACTAAATTTATTTGATTTTCATATGCAAACACATAAGTAAGCATCCCTTTCTCCTACTTATTGTTTTACAAATGAGGAAACTGATGCTCAGCATTCTGCATGTGGTTCCACAGCTAAAGGCCTGGGAGATACCAAAGCTCATGTTTTTCCTGCATCAAGCTGCCTACAATAAGCCAAGACACCATATTTACAGGAGAACACTGTTTGGAAAACATTCTTATTGGTAGAGACAGTCCTCTCAATCTTAGAATGTAATCACCATCAGTTTTATAGGTCCTCTTTGAAAATGAAGAGAATATATCCTTTCACGCTTGATTTGGAGGATCACTCACTAGCTATTTCTGATTACTTGCAAAATTCTTTACTATCATCTGATTATTTCATATAGAGAAAAATGATTCTTAATAGAAGAGATACCTTTGGTAATTTAAGTAAGATAGCTCTTTAAAAAGTAAGCAATTTATGGGTGGGTCTCAAGAATACTTGTATTGAGTCTAGAAAAGGTAAGTATCCTGTTCTTCCCAGTGCAGAAAGGACCCCTACTTTATATTACCTCAGGATCTCAGGCCCTCAGGTTTTTTTTTTTTTTCCCATAATTGAGAGTTTTTTTGGTTGTTTTGAGGATCAGTACACAGACATTTCAATTTGTACACAATTCTTCACATACATACCAAAAATCTAAAAAATCATGTAGTTGTGATTCTTAACAGTTATTCCAGTGACTTTCTAGCTTAAAATTTGGAGGTGAAATTTCCTTAACAGGGTATCAAGTACCAATACCTTCAAATATTGATATGCTGTTACATCATAAGTCCCACTGATTCACAATTTATTATCATACACACTACATACTCAAACTGTCAATCATGCACAGCACATTAACAAGGTTACTAGGAAAACTGGACTACCAGGACCAGATGTTATAGAGTGCACAAAATTCTAGCCAGGAGAACGAAGATCAAGGAGTGAGTAGTTTGCTGTAGGAAATAATTCTACCAAAACAACATGGAAAGAGAAGTAATTTAAAGTGTTCAAAAAAAAAAGTTAAAGTGTTCAAAACATTAAATGTGCAACTGACTCCAAATTGCCATTTAGTATGCTTTGTGTTATAGGATATAAAAGGTACCCCCATCTATGGAATGTTAAGCTGACACCCAAGACAATCAAAGCCTCTCATATTCAATATCCCACTATTTTCTGGTTGTACCAAAAAATAAACGACCAGCAGATGATTTCACCTCTTAAAAAAAGCAACTTACACTTAAAAAATGGGAGGAGGTGGGATTCCCTCCTTTTTAAAAATGTTTCTAGAGCTACTAAAACACATACATTTACAAAATAATTGATAAAAATATTTCTCTGTATAAGAAGGGAGACAGAGACCCCTGACAGGACTGGGTGTGTGACACTAATCAGAGCTGGCTTCTTTCACTTCTGCTTCATCAGAGGCTGGGCTCTCCTCATTTTTAGTCTCTCCATTTCCTGCAAGTGAGTCTTCTTATAGTCTCTTGGTTGGCCACTGCTGCCTGTTTTCCCTTTGCTCCTCTTTTGCCTTTTGTCTGGACATTTTGCTTGTAGATTGGTCCTTTCCCACTGGTTTTCTTGGCTTTGTCTTCACTTTTTAAAAAAAATTAACCAATTTATTTTAATTGAAGGCTACTTATTTTACTGGACTTCCAGTTGAGCTATTTCAAATCCTAAAAGATGATACTGTGAAAGGGCTGCACTCAATATGCCAGCAAATTTGGAAAACTCAGCAGTGGCCACAGTGGCTATTTCAAATCCTAAAAGATGATGCTGTGAAAGGGCTGCACTTAACATGCCAGCAAATTTGGAAAACTCAGCAGTGGCCTGGAAAAGGTCAGTTTTCATTCTAATCCCAAAGAAAGGCAATGCCAAAGAATGTTCAAACTACCGCACAATTGTACTTATCTCACACACTAGCAAAGTAATGCTCAAAATTCTCCAAGCCAGGCTTCAGCAATACGTGAACTGTGAACTTCCAGGTGTTCAAGCTGGTTTTAGAAAAGGCAGAGGAACCAGAGATCAAATTGCCAATATCTGCTGGATCATGGAAAAAGCAAGAGAGTTCCAGAAAAACAGTTTTTCTCCTTTAATGACTATGCCAAAGCCTTTGACTGTGTGGATCACAATAAACTGTGGAAAATTCTGAAGGAGATGGGAATACCAGACCACCTGACCTGCCTCTTGAGAAACCTGTAGGTCAGGAAGCAACAGTTAGAACTGGACATGGAACGACAGACTGGTTCCAAATAGAAAAAGGAGTACGTCAAGGTTGAAATTTGTCACCTTGCTTATTTAACTTATATGCAGAGTACATCATGAGAAATGCTGGGGTGGAAGAAGCACAAGCTGGAATCAAGATTGCTGGGAGAAATATCAATAACCTCAGATATGCAGATGACACCACCCTTATGGCACAAAGTGAAGAAGAACTAAAGAGCCTCTTGATGAAAGTGAAAGAGGACAGTGAAAAAGTTAGCTTGAAGCTCAACATTCAGAAAACGAAGATCATGGCATCTGGTCCCATCACTTCATGGGAAATAGATGGACAAACAGTGCAAACAGTGTCAGACTTTATTTTGGGGGGCTCCAAAAATCACTGCAGATGGTGACTGCAGCCATGAAATTAAAAGACGCTTACTCCTTGGAAGGAAAGTTATGAGCAACCTAGACAGCACATTAAAAAGCAGAGACATTACTTTGTCAACAAAGGTCCATCTAGCAAAGGCTATGGTTTTTCCAGGTCCATCTAGTAAAGGCTATGGTTTTTCCAGTGTCATGTATGGATGTGAGAGCTGGACTATAAAGAGGGCTGAGCGCAGAAGAATTGATGCTTTTGAACTGTGGTGTTGGAGAAGACTCTTGAGAGTCCCTTGGACTGCAAGGAGATCCAACCAGTCCATTCTAAGGGAAATCGGTCCTGGGTGTTCATTAGGACTGAGGTTGAAGCTGAAACTCCAGTATTTTGGCCACCTGATACGAAGAGCTGACTCATTTGAAAAGACCCTGATGCTGTGAAAGATTGAGGGCAGGAGGAGAAGGGGATGAGAGAATGAGATGGCTGGATGGCATCACCGACTTGATGGACATGAGTTTGAGTGAACTCCGGGAGTTGGTGATGGACAGGGAGGCCTGGTGTGCTGTGATTCATGGGGTCGCAGAGAGTCAGACACGACTGAGCGACTGAACTGAACTGAATTATTTTAAAATATTGTGGTGGCCCTTGTCATACATTGACATGAATCAGCCACAGGTGTACATGTGTCTCCCTGTCCCAAACCCCCTTCCCACTGCCCTCCTCATCCCATCCCTCTGGGTTGTCCCGTGTACCAGCTTTGAGTGCCCGGTTTCATGCATCGAATTTGGAGTGGTCATCTATTTCACATATGGTAATATACATGTTTCAATGTTATTCTCTCACATCATCCCACCCTCAACTTCTCCCACAGAGTCCAAAAGTCTGTTCTTTATATCTGTGTCTCTTTTGCTGTCTTGCTTATAGGATCATCATTACCATCTTTTAAAATTCCATTTATATGTGTTAATATACTGTACTGGTGTTTTTCTTTCTGGCTTACTTCACTCTGTATAATAGGCTCCAGTTTCATCCACCTCATTAGAACTGACTCAAATGTGTTCTTTTTAATTGCTGAGTAATATTCCATTGCATATATGTACCACAGCTTTCTTATCCATTTGTCCGCCGATGGACATCTAGGTTGTTTCCATGTCTTCAGTTCAGTTCAGTTCAGTTCAGTCGCTCAGTCGTGACCGACTTTTTGCGACCCCATGAATCACAGCACGCCAGGCCTCCCTGTCCATCACCAACTCCCGGAGTTCACTCAAACTCATGTCCACAGTCGGTGATGCCATCCAGCCATCTCATTCTCTGTCGTCCCCTTCTCTTCCCGCCTCCAATCGTTCCCAGCATCAGAGTCTTTTCCAGTGAGTCAACTCGTCACACGAGGTGGCCAAAGTATTGGAGTTTCAACTTTAGCATCAGTCCTTCCAATGAACGCCCAGGATCGATCTCCTTCAGAATGGACTGGTTGGATCTCCTTGCAGTCCAAGGGACTCTCAAGAGTCTTCTCCAGCACCACAGTTCAAAAACATCAAATGTTCGGCGATCAGCTTTCTTCACAGTCCAACTTTCACATCCCTACATGACCACTGGAAAAAGCATAGCCATCCATGTCTTAGGTATTGTAAACAGTGCCGTGATGAACACTGTGGTACACATGTCTCTTTCAATTCTGATTTCCTTGGTGTGTATGCCCAACAGTGGGATTGCTGGGTCTCATGGCAGTTCTATTTCCAGTTTTTTAAGGAATCTCCACACTGTTCTCCATAGTGGCTGTACTAGTTTGCATTCCCACCAACAGTGTAAGAAGGTTCCCTTTCTCCACATCCTATTCAGCATTTACTCCAGTTTGTAGACTTTTGGATAGCAGCGATTCTGACCAGTGTGAAATGGTACCTCATTGTGGTTTTGATTTGCATTTCTCTGATAATGAGTGATGAGCATCTTTTCATGTGTTTGTTAGACATTTATATGTCTTCTTTGGAGAAATGTCTATTTAGTTCTTTGGCCCATTTTTTGATTGGGTCATTTATTTTTCTGGTTTTGAGTTGCATGAGCTGCTGTATATTTTTGAGATTAATTCTTTGTCAGTTGCTTTGTTTGCTATTATTTCCTCCCATTCTGAGGGCTGTCTTTTCCTTTTGCTTATAGTTTCCTTCGTTGTGCAAAAGCTTTTAGGTTTAATTAGGTCCCATTTGTTTATTTTTGCCTTTATTTCCATTACTCTGGGAGGTGGGTCATAGAGGATCCTGCTGTGATTTATGTCAGAGAGTGTTCTGCCTATGTTTTCCTCGAGGAGTTTTATAGTTTCTGATCTTACGCTTAGAGCTTTAATCCATTTTGAGTTTATTTTTGTGTATGGTGTTAGAAAGTGTTCTAGTTTCATTCTTTTACAGGTGATTGACCAGTTTTCCAAGCACCACTTGTTAAAGAGATTGCTTTTCCCCATTGTATATTTTTGCCTCCTTTGTAAAAGATAAGGTGTCCATGAAGTGAAGTGAAGTGAAGTGAAAATTGCTCAGTCATGTCTGACTCTTTGTGACCCCCATGGACTATACATGGGGATTCTCCAGACCAGAATACTGGAGTGTATGGCCATTCCCTTCTCCAGGGGATCTTCCCAACCCAGGGATTGAACCTAGGTCTCCCGTATTGTGGGCAGATTCTTTACCTGCTGAACCACAATTAGGCCTTTAAGAATTTGTTGAAAGTTTAGGTGTTCTCTTCTTACCTACCTTAATGGTGGCCATCCCTTCCTTCCATGCTGTGCCAAAGGTAAAATTTTATATATTCCCCTTTCCCTTTGGAAGGCTTTGTCACTTTTTAGAATTTAGTTGATTTAGTTGCCTTGTATACTCAGTTCTCTAATTATTAAAAAAATTTTTTTTGTAGATTATCTGGGATTTTCCTGTTCTTAGGATAAGAGTGATCCTCTCTTGAAGCTTTCTAGATCCTAAGCAGAACTTTAGATGAAATCCTTAAAAATCCTTTTATTGATATTATGGAAATATTCAAACATTTAAAGAGGTAGAGAGAAGAGTAAGTACTCACCATCCAGCTTCTGCAAGAATTTATCACTAACATTTCCCCATATCAGTATCTACACATCTACTTCATTATTTGTAGCAGCAGAATTGTATTGGAGAGAATCAGAATACTTTAGTTTATATAACCATTTCCATACTGGTGGTTATGATTATAACTAGTTATCTCTAACAAATGATTCAGTTCAGTCAGTTCAGTTCAGTCGCTCAGTTGTGTCCAAATCTTTGTGACCCCATGGACTGCAGCATGCCAGGCTTCCCTATCCTTCACCATCTCCCGGAGTTTACTCAAACTCATGTCCACTGAGTCTGTGATACCATCCAACCATCTCATCCTCTGTCGTCCCCTTCTCCTCCTGCCTTCAATCTTTCCCAGAATCAGGGTCTTTCCAATGAGTCAGCTGTTCTCATCAGGTGGCCAAAGTATTGGAGTTTTAGCTTCAGTATCAGTCCTTACAATAAATATTCAGGATTGATTTCCTTTAGGATGGTTGGATCTCCTTGCAGTCCAAGGGACTCTCAAGAGTCTTCTTTAACACCACAGTTCAAAAGCATCAATTCTTTGGCGCTCAGCTTTCTTTATAGTCCAATTCTCACATCCACACATGACTACTGGAAAAACCAGAGCTTTAATTAGACGGACCTTTAACAGACATTTCTCCAAAGAAGACATACAGATGGCTAACAAACACATGAAAAAATGCTCCACATCCCTCATAATCAGAGAAATGCAAATCAAAACCACAATGAGATACCATTTCACACCAGTCAGAATGGCTGCTATCCAAAAGTCTACATGCAATAAATGCTGGAGAGAGTGTGGAGAGAAGGGAACCCTCTTACACTGTTGGTGGGAATGCAAACTAGTACAGCCACTTTGGAGAACAGTGTGGAGACTCCTCAAAAAACTGGAAATAGAACTGCCATATGATCCAGCAATCGCACTTCTGGGCATACACACCGAGGAAACCAGAATTGAAAGAGACACATGTACTCCAATGTTCATTGCAGCACTGTTTATAATAGCCAGGACATGGAAGCAACCTAGATGTCCATCTGCAGACGAATGGATAAGAAAGCTTTGGTACATATACACAATGGAGTATTACTCAGCCATTAAAAAGAATGCATTTGAATCAGTTCTAATGAGGTGGATGAAACTGGAGCCTATTATACAGAGTGAAGTAAGACAGAAAGAAACGCACCAATACAGTATACTAACACATATATATGGAATTTAGAAAGATGGAAATATAACCCTGTATACGAGACAGCAAAAGAGACACAGTTGTATCGAACAGTCTTTGGGACTTTGTGGGAGAGGGTGAGGGTGGGATGATTTGAGAGAATAACATTGAAACATGTATGTTGTCATATGTGAAATGAATCAGAAGTTCAGGGTCAATGCATGTTACAGGATACTTGGGGCTGGTGTGCGGGGATGACCCAGAGGGAGGATAAAGGGAGGAGGGAGGTAAGGGAGGGTTCAGGAGGGGGAACTCAAGTACCTGGGGCGAATTCATGTCAATGTATGGCAAAACCAACCAATATAATATTGTAAAATAAAAAAAAAAAATTAAAAAAAAAAAAACTAGACGGACTTTTGTTGGCAAAGTATTGTCTCTGCTTTTTAATATGCTGTCTAGGTTGGTCGTAACTTTTCTTCCAAGGAGTAAACATCTTTTAATTTCATGGCTGCAGTCACCATCTGCAGTGATTTTGGAGCCCAAGAAAATTAAGTCTGTCACTGTTTCCAGGTTTCTCCATCTATTTGCCATGAAGTGATGGGACCAGATGCCATGATCTTAGTTTTCTGAATGTTGAGTTTTAAGGCAACTTTTCCACTCTCTTCTTTCATGTTCATCAAGAGGCTCTTTAGTTTTTCTTCGCTTTCTGCCATAAGGGTGGTGTCATCTGCATATCTGAGATTATTGATATTTCTCCTGATATTTCCACTCTCCTCTTTCACTTTCATCAAGAGGCTCTTTAGTTTTTCTTCACTTTCTGCCATAAGGGTGGTGTCATCTGCATATCTGAGGTTATTGATATTTCTCCTGGCAATCTTGATTCCAGATTGTGCTTCATCCAGCCCAGCGTTTCTCATGATGTACTCTGCATATAAGTTAAATAAGCAGGATGACGATAAATAGCCTTGACGTACTCCTTTTTCTATTTGGATCCAGTCTGTCGTTCCATGTACAGTTCTGTTGCTTCCTGACCTGCACATAGGTTTCTCAAGACGCAGGTCAGGTGGTCTGGTATTCCCATCTCTTTCAGAATTTTCCACAGTTTATTGTGATCCACAGAGTCAAAGACTTTGGAATAGTCAATAAAGCAGAAATAGATGTTTTTCTGGAACTCTCTTGCTTTTTTGACAATCCAGTGGATGTTGGCAATTTGATCTCTGGTTCCTCTGTCTTTTCTAAAATCAGCTTGAACATCTGGAAGTTCACAGTTCACGTATTGCTGAAGCCTGGCTTGGAGAATTTTGAGTATTACTTTGTTAGAGTGTGAGATGAGTGCAGTTCTAAAGAAGTGATTATAAGCCAGTAGAACTGCTGTCATTCAAAATATACATTTTGACTGCTAGCTATATCAAAATTTATTTTCATATTAATTCTGGGACAGTTTCAACTAGAGAGATTTAGGAAAAAATCAAGTCCCAACACTTTGAAATATTCTTGTCATAAAATGTAGTTCTACTCTGTCTATCAAACCTTAGCATCTGCTTAAAGATGTTTGGAAAAATCCACCTATACAGCCTTATTTAAATTTGGTCAAATTATTTGGACAGCTTTAATGTAATTACTTTCTCTGCTTTCAGTGGGAAGTCTCACTGTTATTTTGGTCCTGAGTAAATACTGTTTTCATGACCACACAACTAGGTATTGATTTGATCACTTTTTTACGTAAACACATTTTACATTGTTATGCAGAAATAACCAAAGTATTGTATGTTTAGATTCCTATCAGAATATGTGAAGCAATTTATATTTAATTTGATTTCATTCTAGTCTTTTATGTATTCTTAACTTATTTTGGGTTTATAGGGCCTGACATTTTCAATTCAGTAGTAGTAATATGGAAATTAAAGATTTAAGTAATATTTGTTCCATAGGGAATCTAAAATCAGCATTTGGCAGGGTGGATGTGGGCTAACCTATTAGTATAATAACTTCATTTTGTTAGGTAATCTCTGGGAGTAAGCACTCATTAGAGAAAATAAATTGTCATTTCAAATCATCTCCTCCTTCCCGTCACCCATTGTTTGTCCTTATTGATTATTTCTTATGTTATATATAGTATTGGTTAAAATTTATAAGAAATCTCATTATATGAAGAAATAAAGACAATGCACACAAGAACTAAGCATCCCAGGCCCTCACTTGATAACAAGGCATTTTTTTTAACTCATACAACACAAGTAAGATGGATTTTTCTATGGCTTCGGGTCTGTTGGCATTTTCTCTTTGTAAATCACACTTACATCTCAGTCTTATTTTGTTCTGCTCATGAAAACATTTTAGACAAGTTTGCAATCATTACATACTTCACACAACTGAAACTGGAAATTGGCATTTCTTTGAAATATTTTATTTTTTGAGACATTCCTGGCTGTTTCCCAAATCTAAGTTTGATTTTTAATATCCCATTAAGAGGACTGACTAGCTCACCCTGATGAGGTGAAAATAGACAGTAGGATATCAGGGTCCCAGTCCTATTTTAATAGGAATTTGGGGTGACTGCCCAAGATTTTCATGTCTCAGTTTCCTCATCCATAAAATGCTCAGTATTTATTGGACGAATTAATTAAGTAATAATAATCAACACTTACCAAATGCTCACCACAGGCTAGACACTTTATATGCATCATCACATTGAACCTCTATGAAATAAATGCTGATATTAACTCTCATAGAGGAAAAAGGAGTTTAATTAACTTGTCCAAAGTCAAACAGCTAGCAACATGTGAAATTTGAATCCTGGCCACCTAAACCCACTACCTGTATTCTTAAACATGCTCAGTCTGAATCTTCCCCTGGCTCCAGGGGCAGAAAATCAGTTAAAAGCAATTAACAGCCCTCCAGCTATCCTTTGCCTGGTGAATTCCTGTCTGTGCTGTGTTGTGTTACACCACTGAAGAAGAATTTGGCAGGGCTGGAATATCTCACCATGTGGTGTCAGTGATTTTGGGTGCAGGAAAATTCCTTTACCTTTTGTGTCTTGGAGATTGCATAACTAAGATCCTTCTAAACTAAAGAGACAGAGTAATTGACCTCAAAATAGGTACTGCCCTTTGATCCCTCTGGGAGTAAGCAGGGGTTAAGCAGGAGCTAAGTAATACTGCCATCTCTTTCAGAAATCTCAGTGTAACACTCTCAAAAAGAAATTTGACACCTGGCATAACAAATGGCCAATGGATGCTTCAGACACAGCTGGCAGTGGAAATTTGGAGGAGGAGGCCTCCTCCTTTATCAAAGCTGCAGAATATCCTAATTACTATTTAGAAAGTGTATACATGGACATCGAGATTGAGTTTATATGACTCCGAAAACCTTCATTTCATTTTGAAAACAGTGCTACAGAGTGACCTGGCTATGTGGAATTTGAGAATAGATCTATGCTCTTCCTTACGGTTTAGAAATACACTCCTTGTTTTGCAGTTTTATTGAAATCTGATTTATAAAGTGAACACATTCTGGGCTATAAACTGAATATTTTACCAAGCTGAAGTTAAGTAACAGTGACTCCAGTTACATCGTGGGTGTCAAGGGTGTGCGGAGGCAGAGCTAACCCCGTGTGTCTTGAACAAAATTGGAGACGCTGCTTCGCATGTGAAAGGTCAAGGGGAACTTACAACCTATTCAGTCAGACATGAGAAACAGATATCACAACCGAATAAATTAAAAAATTTTCTTTCAGTTTTGGCTGCATTACAAGGCATTCAGGATCTTAGTTCCCCCACCAGGGATCAAACCCCTGCCCCCTTGCAGGGGAAGCATAGAGCCCTAGCCACTGGACCTCCAGGGAAGTCCACAGCCAAACACATTTATACCTTCCTGAATATGTTTTTAAAATATTTAAAAAATGGCAGTTTGTCTCAGAGGAAGGGAACAGAGAGGCTACCCCAATGTTCAAGGAAGAGAAAGAGGCACATAGTAGAGGAGAGAATTGCAAAGAAAATGGAAGAAATATGATCTTTGTTTCCTTAACCAGAATCACACACCTAAAGAGATTAATGAATCATAAGCTCTCTAAAGTACCTATCAAAACAAAGACATTTTAAATGCCCCCTCTACAAAAACCAAAACCAAAAAACAAAAACCCCCAAACTATCAAGACTGTGACACAAGCCAGTAGGCAGCAAAATACTCTGTTAATTTTGGAAGCCTACCATATGTCAACGGAACACAGCCGAATGCTGTTTTAATCACTCTCTTAGCATGCCCTGCGGTGTTTGAGTATTGGATGACACAGTATCTTTCTGGTGTAATTGTGCATTTCCTTGCTTCCTTTCCTTTCTGACTGTCAAAACAGAAGTATTCTAATGTTATGCACATAAATACAAAAATTTTAATAGTTAATAATGGAACAATTTAGCCTGCTCCAAATATTTTAAAAACTCAAAACAAAGGATAGATAAAATATTTTAAAAATTTTCCATAGGAATTTCTAAAAACAGTTTTCTGTTTTAACAATTTATCTTCTAAATTGGATTCAGGCAGTGAGGTTTTAAGGTGGTTATTCAAACCATGCACAATACACAATTATTAAAATGATGTAAAAAGTAGAAGTAACTAGCTTAGGAGAAATGAGTCGAATTACGTAAAAAAAAAAAAAAAGCCCTGGTAAGTGGCATTAAATTGTTAACTTATAAAATTAAGTACCATAAATGTTCAGTGTACATTTATGATATCTTAGCACAATAACCTATATTACAGAAAGTACTTTTTCATTGTAGAAAATATCTGAAGGGTTGCACTTTTATCATTTAAAATACTTGCATATGCATTTAAAATTTTGTGTTTATCGAATTAAAATTTTGTGTTCCTGAATTAAGAAAATATCTGAATATTTGATTATATGTAATTTATTAGGAAAAACTAAAAATAAGATGAAATTGCTTAGGATACTTTAAGGCAATATTAATACCAATGAACTCAAGAATGAGGACAGAGGTCTTACTCATAACGTGATGCAGGTGAAGATTTCTTCCCTTATCTCCACACGTCCTCTTATTTCCACATTAAACTAAAAGGAAATTTCTTTTTAAAAGAAATTGAGGATAATGAAATATTATGATTAATTTAATATTCTGAATAGCAAAGACATTGTCATATATATGAAACTTTTAATCCTGGATCATACGTTTCAAGGAAATAATACGATGACTTTAACAGTGAGACTAAGTCAAGCATAATTGTACTGCTTTGTGCTTCAGAAGGCACTTTCATCTTTCAGAGTCATAGGACCATCTATAGGAACATGAATTATTGCCTATGACTACAAAGAATTCTGATTATTTGGGTCTGGCTAAATGGGAGCTTATGGTATTTGTTTCAGTTCTCTTTTTGACTTCAAATAAATAGAACCTTAAGTGAAATGGTTTTTAGAACTTCTCTTAATAGTCTTTTTACAATACAATAGAGTATTTATGTTAGATGTTTTCTTCAAAACTACAAGTCACAAGACTTGCAGTAACTTATGTCCTATTTGTTAGTTTACTTCTGATTTAATATACTATATTATTAACTAATATTATAATATAAAATATAATATATATTACATATATTAAGCCAGAAGTAAAAGTTTCTATCAGGAAAGTCAATGTAAAATCATGTTTATAATATGCATGACAGCATAGTGCCACCAATTTAAGAAGTAAGTTTAACTGGGAGATAAGTGAGGTAGTATATCATTTCAAATTTTTCAATTTTTGAAATTACGTACATATATTACTTTTTCAAAAAAAAGAAAACAAAATAATTAATATTTTTTAGGCCAGAATGGGAACAATAATATTCTATTATTTAATATAGGTAAAGTGGATTTTTTGCCTTTAAAAACCTTTTTTTTTTGGAGTATAGTTGTTTACAATGTTGTGTTCATGTGTAGAGCAAAGTGAATCAGTTATACAGATACATATATACTCTCTTTTTAAAATTCTTCTCCCATATAGATCATTACAGAGTACTGAGTAGAGTTCCCTGTGCTGTACAGGAGGTCCTTATTATCTAGTTTACAAAGAGCAGTGTGTATATGTCAATCCCAATCTCCCAATTTATCCCTCACTACTTTTTCCCTTTGGTAACCATAGGTTTGTTTTCTACCATCTGTGACTCTATTTCTGTTTCATAAAAAAGTTTATTTGTACCTAAAATGGCTTATTTTAAAAAAATTTTATTGGAATATAGCTGCTTTACAATGTTATGTTATTTTCTGTTGCACAGCAGAGTTAATCAGCTATATATATATATATGTACACACACACACACACACATACCCTCTTCATTTTAAAAGTAGCTTGCAGAATTAGAATTATAATTTCACTCAGTTCTATCTCATTGCTTTTTTCTGGCTTGACTGCTTGACTTTCAGTTACTAAGTATGGTTATTTCTTGAAAAAGCAACAAAAATCATTCATTTTATGAGAACATTGTGACAAAGATTAGCGTAAAGTCCTTTAATATTAAAAAAAATGCATCATATTTTTAAAAAGCATGATTATTTGAGTTTAGAAAAATGTACTTAGACCAGTTTCACAGCAGTTCTTTCAAAGAGAGTTGACGTTTCCCATATTGGAATATGTAGAAAACAGGTGGATGGCCGCAAGGGAGTTTATTTTCCCAGCTGACCTAATAAAACCACATTTATCCACTTATGTTTTATTCCAAGGAAGACATAGGACATGTACATTATTGTTGATATAACTTAGGGGAGTTTAGGACAAAAGGCAGAACCTAATAATCTGGTGTTTTTGTGGAATTATGAAGGCAAAATAATATTAAATACTTGATTTTTGTGCCAGAAGTTGAGATTTGGAAACTAGTGACATCTCATCAATTTTTTAAATTGATCACCAGGTAACCTAAGTAATGGCAGTCACATAATTCTCATTTGGTTATGTCTCCAAATTTATTAGTGGTTTTAATAAAAATATTTTATGAACTCCATTAATGAGATGACTTTGTAAAATAACTTTCTATCCACGTAGAGAATTTTGCTTACTTCCAAATGTTTAGCTGAGTATATAGCATAACAATAGTTCATTTTTATTGAGTGCATAACATGTGCAAAACATTTTACATGAATTTTCCCATTTAATCCTCACAAAATCCTTATATCGTTGGCATTATTTTTATTTATACTTTACCAATATGAAACTGAGACTCAGAGAAGCTAAAATATTTGTCCAAGAACCTGTTCATAAATGACAGAAGTGGTATTAATTCAGATCTGAGTCTAAAATCTGAGCTCTTCCTATTATGCTGTCATCAGACTCCAGACCTTAAGTTCATAACCAATTACATACATCATATTTTGTGAAAAGCACATAAATTTATGAAAGATTAAATACCTCTAAGTGCTTTGACAAATTCTCTTTAGTCATTGCACTATCAGGTGGATCACCTATTTCTTTTGAGGGTTAGTTTTGTTCCTGTGCATCACTAATTGAGTTTTACGATCTATTGTTTTCTTTTATATTTTTCTGGTTTTTCCAGATTAGATTCTAATCTGTACTGTGATGTTCCAGATCTTTAGAAGTGACTTTTTAAGAAGATATTTTACATTTTTAATTTCTTGCTGACTTTGGGGGGAGTCATTTTCTTTACATCGTTATATAAGATCCCCAATTTCATCCTTACATCCTTACATGGTAAGGAACCAAATGTTAAGAAATGGTTCTATCTATAAGATACTACTCATTTAAAAATAACGAAAATATGAGTTTGTTTTCACAAGAAAATAATCAGTAACACAGAGAAACTGTGATGAAGAAAGTAAATAAAGATGATTAAACATCGACTAAGGTTTATGTCGGAGAAGGCAATGGCAACCCACTCCAGTACTCTTGCCTGGAAAATCTCATGGATGGAGGAGCCTGGTAGGCTGCAGTCCATGGGGTCGTGAAGAGTCGGACATGACTGAGTGACTTCCCTTTCACTTTTCACTTTCATGCATTGGAGAAGGAAATGGCAACACACTCCAGTGTTCTTGCCTGGAGAATCCCAGGAACGGGGGAGCCTGGTGGGCTGCCATCTATGGGGTCACACAGAGTCGGACACGACTGAAGAGACTTAGCAGCAGCAGCAAGGTTTATATCATCATCACTGGGTACTTTCCCTTTAATTTCTGCTCCATTATTTTTCACTTATTCATCTGCTGCTCTGTTACTTTTCTACAGTTTCATACATTCCTCTTTTGTCATTTCAACTACTTTATGTTTTCACTGGAACAGAACCCTGTCTTCTAGTTTTTTGTTTTTGTTTTTTATATTATGATCCTGAAGATCCTGGTATTATGAATAAATTAGCACTCAATAAATGCCTACTAAAAGAATAATTAATCATTTATGTGTGAAGGGAAGAATTAACTCGATTAACTCAGAAATAAGCTTTACTTCTGAGTCAAAGAAACAAGATGGAATAAAATACCTTTTTATAATTCTAAAATCCCAGAGTACTTTAAAAAAATATGCGCCTCCTTAAGAGCAAACGCCAAAGGATTAATTTATCAACCAACTAGCATTTTTTATAGAAAAATGATGAATAAAAAAATGTTTATTAAATTTTATTAAGGCAAAGTCTTCTGCTACAAGGTGTGAATATATCAAAACTCTGTCTTATAGGTTCTTAAGATGGAAATGGTATGACCATAGAAACCTTATAGTATTTGGGCATAGGAGCATCACACTTTCCCTGAGAAACTGCTAGAGTTTTGGCTTGTGGGAGTGTTATCCAGGCTACTAGTCCTTCATTAGCAACCCAAGAACTTTGGTTTTACTACGTAGTTTGTCTTTCTGTGTTAGATGTATTTGTGATCATTTGCCAACTATTATAGGTGCGTATTACTTGAATCTGGTCAATCTGGACTAAATCTTTTTCCATGAGAGGAAGTGAAGGTATAGAAAGAATGAGTGACTTGCCCAGAGCATTTTTGTACTCAGATTCGATTTTTTCTCCTTCTTGGAGCCTGCTTTTGGGGTATGAAATAAATACCAGGTGAAACTAGCAATAAAACTTACCTCTAAAGATCCCAGAAAAGATGCATGGATTCTATTGGTAGTGTTTGATTTATAATTTTTTGTTTTGGTTGATTAGTGAAGTAAGGATTCATGCAAAGGGCCTAGGATATTCCTGACTCCTCCAGTTGCCCCCTTCCACCCCACCAAAGTACTTGCTGGATTTCCTGAAGCTGGGACAGCGATTGGACCCATAAAATGAAGTTCATTAATGAAAACTAATTGAAAATTAATTCACCACAACTCCAGGGAAGAGCTTGCATTTAAAATGTTGTGTTGTTAGCGAGCAAGTCTCTAATCATCAGAGCATGGCAAAATACTTCAGAATGACATATAGGTTAATGAGGTGGTGAAGCATCGGAAGAACAAAGTCTTGTAATACTAAAACAGCCACCAGGCTTGAAACGACTGCCATGCCCCTCCCTCTGACTTCCCTTTGTGCTTCATTCCACCTTCTTGTTTCATTGTCACTGGACAGAGCAGACCCCATGTTGTTATCCCTTCCCCCAACAAGTCTTTCCTTGAGATGAAATTCCACAATAATCTCCAAGTTTTGGTTACTAAATATGAATTTTGTATATGCCACTTTACTCTGCAAATCTTGAGGAATACACTTTTTCATTTTTTAAATATTTATTATGGAAGATTTCAAACCTATACAAGAGAGAAAAATGAAAACACTTCATCTGACTCGAATAGTTATCTACCATGTATCCATTTAAAAATATATTTTAGTAAACTTGAAAGAGCAAATATAGATTTATAGTATTTTCTTTCTCACCAAATAGATATTGTGTTGTAATAGGCTTGCTTTTTTTCTTAATTTCTCATTCATCTAATAAAATATTCATTAATTATGCACAAGATGAAACTAAGAAAGATTGGACAGTTATTCTTTAAAAATTCCACCCATATCTCTTCTAAAAAATCATCTAGGATCCTCTTGAAGCATCATGCAAATAGTTTCTAATCTTATATTTATATTTATGGATTTTTTTCTTCTCTGTTAGGTCTCAATTCTCATTAACATTTTATCATCTTTTGGGCACTCCAAGTGGGATTTTTGTCCATGAAAATATCTACATACGTATTTTCATTTTGCTTTTAACACAATTCATAGTTATGCTGGTATTAAAAATATTGGTAAACTGACATGTGAAAGAATCCGATGAATCACTGGTTTTCCTCTCTATAGTATTATTTTATTACTTTTGAAAATGATAAATTAAGGGAAGAATTTTGAAGATAAATCCTTTCTCTCCATTTGGTTGTTACTAGAGTCAATTTATGTTTCCTTTATCGTTATTTCTTTCAGCAAATCTCATCTCTCAACTTGTCCAAAATTTATTATTCAAGTATTCTAGCTTCAATCTCAATCCAAAGAAGATAATAAATACAATCTCTTTGTTATATCTCTTAGAAAATTTTTAAGAAAGCTATTCAAAATTTCAATACAACTATTCTGGAATTCTTTCAAGGGATGGAGTTTACATGTACTTTCACAGTAGAGCACAGCCCTCTTAAAATTCCTTCTTCATATCCTCCTGTATATGAGTTTAATTTTCCACTTCTTACAGTATTATTTCAGAATAATTCTGCTTTGGTATCTTCTTTTTAGGATTTCTTTTTATTTTTGTATTTCTTCCCATATCATATCATTCTGATTTTTCCAACTAAAGGATTTAGGCGAACATATATTTGTGATATGGCTGTACTGTTATGTTTTGAAATAGGAATATTTTAAGTGGAGGAAAGGAAACTAGATAGTAAAAAGTTAACCAGCCTATGAAAACACCTAGCACTGCCCCAGGTGGCCTAAGAGATTGGTATTGGGCTCTGTGATTTTGTTATTTATTTAATTGTGAAGAAAAGGTCTTGTGTAATTCAGTTTTTAAAAGAAGGTTTGATATAAAACTAGCATCCACAACCTTATTAGTACTAGAGCCAGTTTCAGTGGGAAAATGGAGACACAAACAAGAGATAGATATCTCAATTTGAATATGTCAATTTAATATATTTGGGTTCCTTCCTTGCTCTGCTATGCAAGTATACTATGCTTAGCAAGAAACAATGTGATGAGTTAACAAGAATCCTGAAACCGGAAAAGAAGTAGACAGTTTAACTGAAGGGATCCATTATAAGAGAGGAGCCCAAGATTGGATGCAAGAAGCAGCACATAAAGTTGTCTTCTCCTTCACAGAAATACGAGCTTACCCACCCCATGTGTACTAAATGAAACACATGCACACAACATTTCATGCATTTCTGCACTAGTCTTTAGTTTCTAAAAGTCATACCCATTTTCTGTCAAGTTCCTTGGCAGTGGCCAATGAGGAAAATTTTAGGATATGAGCTAGGTTTTTGAATGACAGTATCAAAGAAAGTTTGAGTGTTTTCCTTCATTAACAACCTGTCAATTAAGTATCTTTTTTTCCTTAGATAACTTTCAGTGGAACTTACAGCTCAGACCTGATCTTGTAAAAAAATTTTCAACTGTAAAAAACAAAATAAAAAACAGCCAAAAAAGAATCCTTGGCTTAATTTGAGTTTGAGCATTTCAAAGCTGGTATTTGCAAACTCAGAAAAAAGAGCTTTTCATTAATCCATGATTTTGGAAACAGTTACTCTAACCCACAACCACATACAAATACAAAAATCCTAATGGGACTATTTTCTTACTAAGCCTGTAACAGTTTACATTCACCTAATGGCCTGGGGTTATGAGCAAACTACTCAATTAGAGAATTTAGGCTGGTTGCCCACATATTTTAGAGCAAATTATCCTTTCACAAATGCAGAACCCCCTATATAAAACGCCTAACCAGTATTTCCTGTAAAAAAAATACTATTCCCTAAATTCCCACCTTGAACCTACTAAGAATTTCCCTTTTTGCTAGGGCAAAGATTTTATGGAAATATTTGTTTTTATATCACATACCTTACTGTCGGTCTTCCTGTGGGCTTGTGTTTTTGACCTTAAAGCAGTTAAGAATTTATAATCAAAACACTTCTAAATAAGATATTTCTTTTCTAAGTACTTTTGCTGAGTACTTAAGCTAAGAACCTTAAGTTGGAAGGTGTAGAATCCTGCCAATTCTTTGATAACAGATCTTCTGCTTGGGGGGTTAAATGAATTTCATGGTTATCCTTAACACTTACTATTTCTTCTTTGGCTTCTTTCATTTAAAAGGGGGTCGATGCTTCCAATCTATAAACACCTATTAAAAGTTCTCCACCCTTTTATACTTGGCTGCTGGTCTTAATTGTCTGCAGATGGGTGGATCACTGCATTTTTATTTCAAAGGTAGAGATTTGCAAAATGTAAACGAGCCTATTAAAAGTTCTAAATCAAGACTCTCAACATCCATTAAAGGGATCCATGTGTAAATGGGGATAGAACTCAGTCTGAAAGTGTCTTTTTGTAACAAATGTTTTCACCCACATCTAAGTAAGAGTGCCTATCATCACCAGTGTGTTGCACATGTATTCAATACAAATAGTGCATCACTAGAGGGGTATTTAAAATTTTTCTGCAAAATTTGGAAGGAAAATATGTCTGCAAAACATTTTTCTCTTTTATAATAGTTGATAGATAAGAGATGCCGTATAACTTATTCTACATTATAAGTTTTCACTGGGTTGGAAAGAAGCAAAAATATTTTTTACATTTTATTCAACAAAATAAAAAATCAATACCATATAGACCTATAGTACTAAGAAATATTTTATTGCCCTTACTATGAAATCTCAAAATATGACTATTTTCAGTTCACCTACTAAATTATTATTTCCCATCCTGGTAAAATTCTTTTTTAAAAATTGAACTTCAGTTCTCAGTGTTGCTTGTGACTGAGAACTGAAACCCGAGCTAGTTGTTCTTGGCACTGTGGTGTTCTGGCTTATCTTGCCTAAGGGACTGACAGTTTATCTCAGATTCTTCGGTTTCTTCCATCCTTCTTTCACTAGCATTTCCCCTTAGTCTTGCTTTTCATTAGCCCACCCTGATGGCCAGCCACTTCTAATCTATAAATTAAACGAAACGAAAACACAAAAGTATACTTCTTTTATCTCTGGAAATCAAACCCATCACAAATGCAATTTAGTTGGAGTTCTTTAGGTCCCAAACAAGATATTACAAGTAGCACAAAATGTTGCTAGAAAGCCTGCACTTAAAAACCAACCTGAGATACTAACCTTGCAATGGAGGAGGTAATGAAATTGCTTTGGACTACTTTGTTAACTTTGGCTTTGAGCCCCACAATCTGTACCCAGTAGTCGAATCAAGGTTTGAACATCTGACAACTATATTTCCTTCATCCTTTCTCTAAATGCAAGGCACAGTTTATTTAATTTTAGAAGAATGGTATTTTCCAGTTTTAATACACAGATTACAGTGACAATATTTCAGAGACAGTCCAATCTTTAAAACTCCATTTTGTCTTCTTATTCAATTGCTCTGTGTTACAAAGAGGGAAGCAGAAGTTGGGTATCTAAATAGAAACAAAAGGACAATTTAAGTTTTTCTCCTTCAGCTTGCAAAGATACATTTACAAGCTCTCAACAAAATTTTACTTTTAAAAGCCATTTTAATATTTGTTATCTTTTTCTGAGTAAAATAAGCTGATGCTTTTACATGTGGATCTTATTATGTGAAAAGCTGTCTAAGTCTGCTATTGAACATAATCATATGAATTACGAACTGTGACTTTATTTCTTTTATAATCTTTGTAGTTTTTGCCATTACTTTTACATGTCTATGTCTGGCATTATGTAGCTTTGAAACTATGCCAAAAATATTTATTGTCGTATATCTGGCATTCTCATACTATGTGGCTGAGTTTGGTTTCCATGCTAGGTAAAACTTACTAGCAGATACCGTTTGGCATTTGTTTGAAAAAAATCATATGTAATTTAGTCCTGCTCCCCGCCCCAGTACAACCTTTGCACTCTTCAAACATGTATGGAGTTGAAATTCCAAAGTTTGAGCTGTCTCTTTTTCCAATTTTGAAAATTCTTCAGTTTTAAAGTGTATAACATGGAGCATAATAATTACAACAAAAGAAAACAGAAAATGAACAAATTTAAGTGCAAACCAGGACAAGTATTTTGAAATACTTGTATGGATGATCTCTGTAAAATATTTTCCTAGTATGCAAATTCTGAATGATACAGTGCACTGCTGGTACTTTGTTACATGAACTAACAATAGTAATAAAAAGCAAAATAGTGATAAAAAAGCTCCTCTAGTACTCTCTTTGTAGCTTGACTAATAAAATTCTTTAAAGAAGTATAATCAGTTCCTGCTTAGGCACAGCATACTGCTCATGTAGTTTATTCTCATATATCTTCATATACATAAATAGACTATTAGCTTTATTTAAGATGTTTTTAAGGTGTTAAAGCATATTTTCTAGAAGAAAGTAGTCATGACTCATGCAAACACCTATCAAATATTTAATTTAATACATTGATTAATGAAGGAAACTGTACAATGTTACATGCAATTCAAAGAAGAATTCAAAGAACCACATACATGTGGGCAATAGGGAAAGCTAAAATATGTTTGCAAATGATGCAAAACTGATCTATGCATAGGGCAATAATCAATGGCATTCTATTGTACATAACTTATTTGCATTTCTAAGGACAAGAATCATTTGCATTATCCATTTTCTATAATTTACAGAGTAATGTATAAGAATTCTTACACCAGGTACTTTAGATGGTAAACACTTTATTATCTGAAATTTAATATGAATTATTTTTATTTATATATTTATTAATTGCTTTGGATCAATAAAAATTTTTTTTGAGTACCTACCTATTATATGTTAGGCATTGCATTTGATGCTGGAGGTACAACAATGATCAAAAGTAGCCCTCATAGATATAGTTTCATGTGGAGATAGATATTAATCAAATAAGCACAAAAATAGATATACAGTTTTAACTATGAGTAAACACAGAGTCTTAGAGGAGTCCGCAGGGTTCTGACATGGTCGAACTTGTAGAATTTTACTTTTTTTTTTTTTTTGGTATATGAAAATTTATTACTATCATGCTCTCATCATCAAAATTTATGATATTGGTCTTTCCTTTTTGCCTTTGTATAAAGCCAA
Source organism: Moschus berezovskii (assembly GCF_049115385.1). Taxonomy (NCBI): domain Eukaryota; kingdom Metazoa; phylum Chordata; class Mammalia; order Artiodactyla; family Moschidae; genus Moschus; species Moschus berezovskii. Next base: position 118,312,129 of record NC_142461.1, on the reverse strand, counting down.
AAGAGAGACATTGGCTACTTCGACAACCTTAAAGTGGACTCTAGGAATGTCACCAACAGCATGACCTTTGCGACCAAATCCAGCAACCAGAACTTCATCATTTTCCTCAATAAAATTCAAGCAACCATCATTGGCTAGAAAAGCAGTGATTTTTTTTGCCAATCTTGATTAGCTGAACCCTGACACACTTCCTGATGGCAGAATTTGGCTGTTGGCTTCAACTCCTACTTTTTCCAGCACAATTCCCTTGGCGTGAGAAGTGCTGCCAAAAGGGCTGGCCTTCAGGGCTGTGCCCAAATGGGCTTTCTTGTACTGTTTATCATGCCACTTCTGGTCTCGTCAGTGGGTATGGGGCTTCCTGGCAGACGAAGACCGAGACACTTGCCCATCCTGCCAGCGCCACGGGCCTGAGCGAAAGAGAATTTTACTTTAAGTAACATCTATATTTCCTGATTTCTGTATTTATCAAAGGTGATGTTTTAACTTAGAAATCTATTCTTAAAAATTTTATTTTGCTGGGTTAATTACTCATACAAACCTAGTAATTCTGCAATATACAAATAAGTCTAATATTTACATATTTTAGTATTATTATAAAACTACTGTGTAACATAAACTTCTATGTTAATTTATTGATTAGGATCACAGAAGAGAATCATAGATGGTAACAATTAGTAAAGTCAAAACTAAATCAGCTAATCTTTTGCCAGTTGCTTCTTCTGCAGTCCTTCTTCCTCTTCATATCCAATATCCCCCACCCCATTTTCCATATAGTTCAGAAATCATTACCCTTATTCAAAACAATGACAGGCAATATATTTGGCCCCCCTAAAAGGCTACTCTTCAGTGCTTTAGAATCCATGACATTCTGTATTTGGAAAGACTCTAAGTACCTGAGGGTTACCCAGTGCTGAAGTGTCACTGAGCACTTCTGTTGCCCATTCTAGTAATTTTATTCCCTTTATCTTCAAAGATCCAATTAGAAGATTGCTTTTATGAAGCTCAATTTGATAATATACAAGATACAGATTCATTCACATTTTGAATAGATTATAGATATCCATATCACAAAAGCTAAATTTATATATATGAATGTGCCCCTAGCAACAGAAATACACACTTTAGTTTTTCTTTTTTCCGATAGTAATAGTGATAGCTGTGAGCTAAATCATTCCTACTTTTTCAGATACTCCTTTTGATCTTATGTGTAAAGCCACTGAAAATGATCCAGCACCTTTGCCCTTTACCTAGTGTCTTAGATCAGTCTTCCTAGAAGCAGACCGTCAGATGAGGATTCATGTGCAAGTGATTCATTAAGAAAGTACTCCTGGGGGAAACCAGGAAGGGGATGTGGAAAGCAGGACAAGAAGGAGAAGACATACAAGCGAGGATGAATCTCAGGCCAACTCCGATAGAGAGTAGTTTCAGCCTGGGATTTGCAAGGGAATCTAGAATGTAAGTTACACCTCAGGATTGTCCTAACAGCAGAGGGTAAGGGGGCTGGTCTTTCTTACTGTGGCACACGTCAGTCCGCCTTAGGCGAGGTAGAGTGGGGGGAAGTAAATTCCTAAGACTTTCCAGTGTTCCTAGGGCATCTTTTGAAAAACAGTCCAGTGTTTTTGAAAGCAGAAATACATAAAGAGAGAGGTAAAACAGGATCTGAGGCTACTGGGGAGAAACATCGACAGTGTTAGCAACACCCTGTCTGGGCACTGCCCCCAAATCCATTCTCCTTTCCTTCATGAGCACATAGTTAGCTGGGCTCCCTTGCCAAGCATGGCCCAGTAACTGTGTTCTCTTCAATGGAACAGAAGGCAGTGATATGTGCCACTTCTGGGCCATACTGTCTTTCTCCTCTCTGCTGGTTGGAACTCTGGGTGATCCAGCTTATACTATGAAAATAATGACAATGACCTAAGGTTTGATGATGCAATATGATGGAAGGGCTGGGGTCCCTGAACGACTTCTTGATGATCCAGAGCAGTCAGGGTGGACTGTTAGGTGAGAAACAAACCTCTTCTTCAAACCACTGAATTATTGTTGGGTCTTTATCACTGTGGGGGCTTCTCTGGTGGCTCAGTGGTAAAGAATCTGCCTGCCAATGCAGGAGTTGAGTGTTCAATCTCTGGGTTGGGAAGATCCCCTAGAAAAGGAAATGGCAACCTACTCTAGCATTCTTGCTTGGGAAGTCACATGGACAGAGGAGCCTGGTGGGCTATAGTCCATGGCGTCACAAAAGCGTCAGACACAACTTAGTGACTAAACAACAGCAACAACTCATCACAGCAGCCTAGCTATTTTCTAATTAATACAAGATGCTTTATTCTTATAATATTATATTATAGATTCATTTTAATTGCTTATTCTTGGTTTCTACTATTAAAATATATATTATACGAGAGCAGGAGCTTTATCTATCTTTTTCTTCCTGGCATAAAATACTCAATAAGTATTTATTTAGTGAATAAGCAAAAGCATAGTTACCTTGTCCTATAATGATTAAAAATTTTAAAGCTACATTACAATTACGGAACTTACTATAAAACTAAATTCAGAGTGATATAGAAGAAATGAAAAGAGTTTAAGGAAAAGTAACTGAAATGTTTAATGAGATAAAATAGTGATATAGAGATAAAAATACTGATATATTAAAAATGGATGGCAGATAAATTGTGTAAACCCGAAAAAACAAGGCTGAAGGGCACCTTGATAACAGTCTTTGTGTATTGGAATGGTGATTATAAAGAGGTTGCTGACCACCTGTTTTCCATGTCTGCAGAGGAAAAACTTCAGGAAAGAGCTTAAACTGACCTGACAGTAATAGTGATTAAACATTAGAAAAGGCTCCAGAGTAATATTGTAGAATCTCTGTCCCTGGTGAATTTTAAGGACAAACCATCTGTCTTAGACATTTCAGGCAGAGCCTTGCAGGAAGAGAGAGGTCTGTATTAAATGACTCCTTGAGCTGGCTCCCTTTCAATTCCAGGAGTCTGTGCCACTATACAAGGTATCAGGGGACCTGGCAGTGACATATTTCACTCCAGTGACCAGCCAGATTGATTAACTGGTGTCTCTTATCTGTAACTTGAGAGAACTGTTTCTCTGGATGAGGATGATAGGGTGGGTCGAAAGTAGAGAATAAGAAAACAAATTTCCCCTTCCCCCAAAAAGATATGAAAAAGTATAGTTTGCACCTACAACTCTAAGATACTAACTGATTTCCGTACTATCAATACAAATTAACTAGAAGAGTTCTAAGATTTTTATACCTTTCAAGTGCTAGATTTTATTTAGTAAGATTAACTTCTACAATGATTGAAAGATACTGGTTTACTACTATATATAAAATAGATAACTAATAAGGACCTACTGTACAGCACAGGGAACTCTACTCAGTACTCTGTAGTGACTTATATGGGAAAGGAATCTAAAAAAGAGTGGATATATGTATAACTGATTCACTTTGCTGTATAACAGAAACTAACAACATTATAAATCAACTACATTCCAATAAAATTTTTAAAAAATTTAAAAAGATAGTGGTTTAATACCAACAGTGAAATGACATAGAATAGAGGAAAATGTTACTATTTACATTCCTTTGTATTTATTTACATTGTTTTGCAACACTAGCAACAATGTAAGAATGCTATTTATGATATTGCATTGAATTTATACTATACTTATGTTGCTGCTGTTACTCATCAATAATAATGTTAGAAGTTCCCTAAAGATGAGCTTTCATTAGAAGAGGGATTTTCTAAATCTCAGAAGTTGACTTTTTTTATTACTGAAAAATATCACGGCTACAAAAGCAATTCAATAATCACGGTGAAATTTCACATTTTTGCTACAATACAAAGATATACTTTTGAATTCTTCCAGAAAAAGTGGAAAACCCCTTTAAATTCTAAGGTGTTTTAGTGTTTGTTTATTTATTTATTTTTGTTTGTGTATTTATTCATTTATTTTAATGGTAGCTGTTGTAAAGTTTTAGCATCAGTCCTTCCAATGAACACCCATGATTGATTTCCTCTAGAATGGACTGGTTGGATCTCCTTGCAGTCCAAGGGACTCTCAAGAGTCTTCTCCAGCACCACAGTTCAAAAGCATCAATTCTTCGGCAATCAGCTTTCTTCACAGTCCAACTCTCACATCCATACATGACCACGGGAAAAACCATAGCCTTGACAAGATGGACCTTGGTTGGCAAAGTAATGTCTCTGCTTTTTAATATGCTATCTAGGTTGGTCATGACTTTCTTTCCAAGGAGTAAGCGTCTTTTAATTTCATGGCTGCAATCAGCATCTGCAGTGATTTTGGAGCCCCAAAAAATAAAGTCTGACACTGCTTCCACTTACAACTCAGTAGGAATCTTTTTTTTTCATTGAAAGGAAAAAAATCTAGTCAGATTTGGAAAGAAATATTGACTACTCTTTATGTAATCAGTTTTGAAAGTAAATGTTGCTCTTAAATACATAATGTGATAATCCACCTCCCTCATAATTAGAAAACTACAAAATTACAATAAGATACCATTAAAAAAAATTGAAGTATAGTTGACTTACAGTGTTATGAGATACCATTTTTATCATATACTGTGTTGGCCAGGGCTGGGGAGAAAGACATTTCTGGTGGGAATGTAACTTAGTATAACTTCTATGGAGGATAATTTGGCAATATCTATTGAAAGTATAGTTGTCTAGACCCTTTAGCCCAGCAGTTCTACTTCTAAATATTCTTTCTTACAGATGTGCATGATATAGAAAGAAATGGCACATGTAAATGATTATGAGCTTTTTTGTATTGCTTGTAACTGTTAAAAGATAGAAGCAACCTAAATATTGATGAAGAATGCTACATCCTTTTAATTGAATATAACACAGCTATTAAAAAGACTGCCATTCTTAAGATATATGTTTAATAGTATATAGGATGAACTAATCTTTGTGCAAAAAGAAAAAAAAGAGTGAGTGAAATATATCCATATATTCACAAAAGACATCTGAGAAGCTAACCAAGAACTGGTAATAGTGGTTGCTTCTAGGGAAGGGAACTGTAAGTGCTGAGAACAGGGTAGGAAAGAGATAATTTTCACCTTATGCCCTTTTGCAACTTTTAATTTTGTATCATACGTGTGTGGTACCCTTTCAAAAAATAAACAAAATAATTAAAAAAGAAAAATATTGTGAATAATTCATTTATTCTGAGTTTGAGGATTTGTTTACATTAACACAAAATTATCTTTAATTTCAAAGTGTAGAATTATGGCAATATCAAACTTTTTTAGACTCTGCTTGTACTTTCTATGTGGGCTATATTTATGGGTTATAATTACTATTTATAATATGAAAACCCACTTTGAAACAGTTTTAATATATTGCCCTGTGTAAAGACCAACATTATTCATTTCTCCTTCATCCTTAAAGTATGAGGTCCTTGAAGCCAGGGATCTTGTACTCTTTCACCTAGAAAGATAAAACAGGACAAAATTGCTTTTTAAAAAATTATTATTTTAATTATAAAAGTAAGACTGCTGCTGCTGCTGCTAAGTCACTTCAGTCATGTCCGACTCTGTATGACCCCACAGAAGGAAGCCCACCAGGTTCCCCCATCCCTGGGATTCTCCAGGCAAGAACAGTGGAGTGGGTTGCCATTTCCTTCTCCAATGTGTGAAAGTGAAAATTGAAAATGAAGTCGCTCAGTCGTGTCCGACCCTTAGCGACCCCACGGACTGCAGCCTACCAGGCTCCTCCATCCATGGGATTTTCTAGGCAAGAGTACTGGAGTGGCTTGCCATTGCCTTCTCTGTAAAAGTAAGACATGCCATGCATATTTCAAATTTGGTGGTTATTTAAAAACTGACCTTAAGCAAGGGCCGATATGTACTTTCACCCACAGTGTATGAGAGTACACGTTACAGAACTTATCTCAGGTAGACTATTTGACATGTTTTACTCCATCACCTCAGTGCATGCATGCCAGCTCAGTTGCTTCAGTCTGAGACCCCATGGACCATAGCCTGCCAGGCTCCTCTGTCCATGGAATTCTCCAGGCAAGAATATTGGAGTGGGTTGCCATGCCCTTCTCCAATCACCTCAGAGAAATAATGACAAATAAACAAATTTGGCTAAATAATTTAGATGGAAAATAAGAACAACTTACTGGTATAAAATAGAATTCCTAAAGGAAGCATAAGATCTCTGAAGTACTCTGAAATGAGTCATTTTGTAAAAGGTTGAGAGTGAAATTTAAATAGCTTCAGTGTAGGAAAAAATGGAGTAGATAATTCTAGAATGAATTTATCTCTAATAGAAATTGATTTCCAAAACAGTAACCTACTTTTCACTCTGTATAATAGGCTCCAGTTTCATCCACCTCATTAGAACTGATTCAAATGCATTCTTTTTAATGGCTGAGTAATACTCCATTGTGTATATGTACCAAAGCTTTCTTATCCATTCGTCTGCAGATGGACATCTAGGTTGCTTCCATGTCCTTGCTATTATAAACAGTGCTGCAATGAACATTGGAGTACATGTGTCTCTTTCAATTCTGGTTGCCTCGGTGTGTATGCCCAGGAGTGCGATTGCTGGATCATATGGCAGTTCTATTTCCAGTTTTTTGAGGAATCTCCACACTGTTCTCCATAGTGGCTGTACTAGTTTGCATTCCACCAACAGTGTAAGAGGCTATTATACAGAGTGAAGTAAGCCAGAAAGAAAAACACCAATACAGTATACTAACACATATATATGGAATTTAGAAAGATGCAAATGATAACCCTGTATACGAGACAGCAAAAGAGACATAGATATATAGAACAGTCTTTGGGACTCTGTGGGAGAGGGTGAGGGTGGGATGATTTGGGAGAGTGGCATTGAAACATGTATGTTGTCATATGTGAAACGAATCACCAGTTCAGGGTCGATGCATGTTACAGGATGCTCGGGGCTGGTGTGCGGGGATGACCCAGAGGGAGGATAAGGGGAGGAGGGAGGTGGGAGGGGAGTTCAGGAGGGGGAACTCATGTACACCTGGGGCGGATTCATGTCAATGTATGGCAAAACCAACCAATATAATATTGTAAAATAATTCAGTTCAGTTCAGTTCAGTCGCTCAGTCGTGTCCGACTCTCCGCGACCCCATGAATCACAGCACGCCAGGCCTCCCTGTCCATCACCAACTCCCGGAGTACACTCAAACTCATGTCCACAGAGTCGGTGATGCCATCCAGCCATCTCATTCTCCGTCGTCCCCTTCTCCTCCCGCCCCCAACCTTTCCCAGCATCAGAGTCTTTTCCAGTGAGTCAACTCGTCACATGAGGTGGCCAAAGTATTGCAGTTTCAGCTTTAGCATCAGTCTCTCCAATGAACATCCAGGATTGATCTCCTTTAGAATGGACTGGTTGGATCTCCTTGCAGTATAAGGGACTCTCAAGAGTCTTCTCCAACACCACAGTTCAAAAGCATCGATTCTTCGGCGATCAGCTTTCTTCACAGTCCAACTCTCACATCCATACATGACCACGGGAAAAACCATTGCCTTGACTAGATGGACCTTGGTTGGCAAAGTAATGTCTCTGCTTTTTAATATACTATCAAGGTTGGTCATAACTTTCCTTCCAAGGAGCAAGTGTCTTTTAATTTCATGGCTGCAATCAGCATCTGCAGTGATTTTGGAGCCCCAAAAAATAAAGTCTGACACTGTTTCCACTGTTTTTCCATCTATTTCCCATGAAGTGATGGGACCAGATGCCATGATCTTTGTTTTCTGAATGTTGAGCTTCAAGCCAACCTTTTCACTCTCCTCTTTCACTTTCATCAAGAGGCTTTTGAGTTCCTCTTCACTTTCTGCCATAAGGGTGGTCTCATCTGCATATCTGAGGTGATTGATATTTCTCCCAGCAATCTTGATTCCAGCTTGTGCTTCTTCCAGCCCCGTGTTCCTCATGATGTACTCTGCATATAAGTTAAATAAGCAAGGTGACAATATACAACCTTGACGTACACCTTTTCCTATTTGGAGCCAGTCTGTTGTTAGCCTCCAATAAAAAAAACAAAACAAAACAGTAACCTACTTTTCAATAACACAAACAATATTTCTAGGATAAAACAAAGATAATTTGCTTATAATAATTTGTTGTGGTGGGTCAAAGTTTAATGCCAGAGAAATTAATAGTGGAGGTGTTGAAAGATGGCATGTGCAAAAACAGCTGAACATAAAAATAATAATTTAAATTTGCTATGAATAGTTATAAAAAAGTAATATTCTAAATTCTTTCATCAAGATTTGATCACCAGTACCAATGTTAATCATATTGGAGCCTAAGGCAAGGGAAAAATCTGAAATATTTATTAAAAAAATTTTTAATAATTTTTTTGGACATTTTATTAATTACAGATTTTTTTGCATTGATCTTAACAAGTATAAAGTTTATGTTGATTACTGAGTTTTTTGACACCTCCCTATAGTTTGGACTTGATGCAAATGCTTCATTCACTTCATCCAGTTCTTATCTCATCCAAATAATAAAATAGTGTTAAAAGAAGAGAAAAAAATAATTTAAAGCCTCTCTTACATACCATTTTCTCAGTGTTCCCAATATTCTATGGAGAGATATTAAAGTGAGAAAAAATAGAATTGAACAAACGCTAAATTTTTAAAACTCTTACAAGTCAGCAAGATATGTATATTTTCTCCACATTTTATATATGAAGAAATTGAGACTCAAAGATGTGAGTACTTTGCTTTGGACATACAAAAAAACATGTGGCTCAGCTAAGACTGAAACTGTTTTTCTGTCATTTTCCAGAGCCCGAATTCTTTCCAATACACTGGGTTCTTCCTCAGGGAATTATTGACATTTGAATTAAGTCTCAAAAGAAGAGTAGGGATTTGCTAGGAGTAGAAAAAGAGACAAGACATTTCAGGCAGTTGGGAAAATTGTGGAGAAAGCCTGGAAGTAATGTCCAGAGGCAGATTTACCAAGAAACTAAGGAGGTTGATATGTCAAGACTCCTTGGAATAAAATGTTAATAAAGCTTCTTGATAGGGACTCTAGTGATGGTGCTCTCAAAATTACATATTTTTGCGAAATTTGCCCAAGTAAGATATTTTAACTCCAACCAGTGAAGATTGCAGTGTCTTTCCTTCTGACTTTCCTCCATTCAGTTCAGTTAAGCTGCTCAGTCTTGTCCGACTATTTGCAACTCCATGGACTGCAGCACGCCAGGCTTCCCTGTCCATCACCAACTCCCTGAGCTTGCTCAAACTCATGTCCATTGAGTCAGTAATGGCATCCAACCATCTCATCCTCTGTCATCCCCTTTTCCTCCTGCCTTCAATACTTCCCAGCATCCAGGTCTTTTCTAATGAGTCAGCCCTCATATCAGGTGGCCAAAGTATTGGAGCTTCAGCTTCAGCATCAGTCCTTCCAATGAGTATTCAGGATTGATTTCCTTTAGGATTGACTGGTTGGATCTCCTTGAAGTCCAACAGACCCTCAAGAGTCGTCTCTAACACCACAGTTCAAAAGCATCAATTCTTTGGCATTCAGCATTCTTTAAAGTCCAACTCTCCCATCCATACATAATTACTGGAAAAACCAGAGCTTTGACTAGACAGACCTTTGTCAGTAAACTAATGTCTCTGCTTTTTAATATGTTGTCTAGGTTGGTCATAACTTTTCTTCCAAGGAGCAAGCATCCTTGAATTTCATGGCTGCAGTCACCATCTGCAGTGATTTTGGACGCTCCCCCCCAAATAAAGTCTGTCACTGTTTCCATTGTTCCTCCATCTATTTGCCACGAAGTGATTGGACAGGATGCCACGATCTTCGTTTTTGAATATTGAGTTTTAAGCCAACTTTTTCACTCTCCTCTTTCACTTTCATCAAGACGCTCTTTAGTTTCTCTTTGCTTTCTGCCATAAGGGTAGTGTCATCTGCATATCTGAAGTTTTTGATGTTTCCCTCTGCTATCTTGATTCCAGCTTGTGCTTCATCCAGTCCAGCATTTCTCATGATGTACTTTGTGTATAAGTTAAATAAGCAAGGTGACAATATTCAGCTTTGACATACTCCTTTCCCAATATGGAACCAATTCATTGTTCCATGTCCTGTTCTAACTGTTGCTTCTTGACCTGCATACAGGTTGCTAAGAAGGCAGGTCAGGTGGTCTGGTATTCCCATCTCTTAAAGGAACTTCCACAGTTTGTGGTGATCCACATAGTCAAAGAATTTAGGGTAGTCAATGAAGCTGAAGTAGATGTTTTTCTGGAATTCTCTTGCTTTTTCTACAGTCCATTGGATGTTGGCAATTTGATCTTTGGTTCCTCTGCCTTTTCTAAATAAAGCTTGAACATCTAGAACTTCACAGTTCATGTACTGTTGGAGCCTGGATTGGAGAATTTTGAGCATTATTTTGCTAGCATGTGAGATGACTGCAGTTGTCTGGTACTTTGAACATTCTTTGGCATTGCCTTGCTTTGGGATAGGATTGGAATGAAAACTGACCTTTTCCAGTCCTGTGGCCACTGCTGAGTTTTCCAAGTTTGCTGGCATATTGAGAGCAACACTTTAAAATCATCATCTTTTAGGATTTGAAATAGCTGAATTGGAATTCCATCATCTCCACTAACTTTGTTCATGGTGACGCTTTCTAAGGCCCACCTGACTTCCCAGGATGTCTGGCTCTAGGTGAGTGATCACACCATCGTGGTTATCTGGGTCATGAAGGTTTTTTTTTGTATAGTTCTTCTGTGTTTTCTGTTTGTGGGATATGTTTACATGTTTCACAGCCACTCCTGTGCTTATTGCTAACCATCTCAGGGTAAGAATAACCTCTCAGCATACTTCAGTTGCCCTTTCTGCCAACTCACTTGGTATGGTGATATGAAGGTGAAAGGGCCAGGGGCTTCTGCCAGATGAATGGTACCTGGATGATGGGAATAGCTTGTTAGTGGAGGAGAAACAAGGTTTGCAATGTATGGACTAGAAGACAGTTTGTGGAAAATTCTTTCAGTCATCAGATGAGTAAAATTATGAGTTGAAAGTTGAATTTTCATTAAGAAAGTGTCCTTTTTAGAAGCCAAAAATTTAAACTGAAGACTCTCAAAAGCTTCAAAATACCAAAAGATTTATTATCTTGGAATACATGCTAAAAATGCCAAAATCATAAAGAAAAGGAAGGATTCATTAAAGGCAAGAAAATATAGTGACAATGGAAGAGCTAAAGATTATGAGAATCGGGCACTCCCAAAGAGGAAATGAAAAATCTGGAGAAACAGAAAATAATCAAGCAAAATACAATTTGCATAGTTAGCAAATGTTGGCAGCAGCTTCATGTTTATGACTTCATTGACTTTAATAAGAACTGTGTTTTTTTTTATTATGGCCATATTGCTAAAAAGTAATAATGTCATTCAGTATTTTAATTAAAGACAATTTTTCCTTCAAAATTGTGAGTCCAATAATATTTATATAGACTCAAACAGGACATAAAATGAGCAAGAGAGATGTTTCTCAAAAAGATATTTTGAAAAAAGTTTTAAAGAGTCACACTCTTATGAGATTCTGGCTAGTTTATCCCAAGGCAAAAAGAGATCATAAATATTGTTTCATTTGTAAATTATGTTGAACAAGACAGACATTATTTACACTGGATGGTTTTTCAGACTAAATGAACTTATTGATAGCCCTCAAAAGCTGTGACTATTCTATGGAGCACAAGACAACTATCTTTTCTTAGATTACCCATAAATAAAAAACCAGCTGAGTAAGAACATTCCAAACTATTTTGAAGTGCTGAAAAGAAGTAGTTGAGGTTATTGCATTTTTAAGGGGAATTTCAGAGGTCATGATGAAACATAATCATTCAAATAACAGAAATTTAATGGGAATTCTAGAAATAACTATTAAATTTAATTCATCTTTGCATGAGAACTTGGAAAAATGCCCAAAATTGGGGGAAAAAAAGGTAACAGTTTATGAAGAATGAATAGAAGTAATGGGAAAATACCTAATAGAAGGGTTAACAGATAAATAAACCAGAAACCAAATGTTACTCCATTTTTGTAGATTCTAGGCCAGATGTGTCTGACACTGATTAGCTGGCCATTGCTGTGCTCTACTGCTGTGATTGAAAACTCTATATATGGTTTTGACATTTTTCACCAACTGAAAACCAGCCTTTGGCTTTATTCAACAATGTGAAATAACTTTTGGAAATAGTAACCTGTAGTTGAAAACATTCATGGAGTGTTGTCCGTCTAGACATAGGTGAGGAAAAGGGCTCCCAGCACTCTTTAAAGATATTAATAAGTATGCAGGATGTATACCACGTGCAGTTTATTCCTTTAATCTATAAGAGAAAAAGCTGCTTCCACAGTTGTTAACCATGTTGGCATTTTACAACAGCTATTTTCATTTCAGTTTCCTCTCATAAATGGAGTATTTTACATAAACATATCAACTTGGATTTAAAAAAGTCTAAGGGTAATGCAATGGGTTATCCACTGTAAAGTTGTTCAAGCTTTGCAACATGGGTCAAGGAAATTTTATAGGCCCTAAAATACATATTTCAAAGATTTGGAAGGAAACCCCCAACACAAAAGTAAACCAAAAAGCTTATTCAAAAAATTCAATTCAGTTCAGTTCAGTTCAGTCGCTCAGTCGTGACCGACTCTCTGCGACCCTATGAATCACAGCACACCAGGCCTCCCTGTCCATCACCAACTCCTGGAGTTCACTCAAACTCATGTCCATCGAGTCGGTGATACCATCCAGCCATCTCATTCTCTGTCATCCCCTTCTCCTCCCGCCCCCAATCCTTCCCAGCATCAGAGTCTTTTCCAGTGAGTCAACTGGTCGCATGAGGTGGCCAAAGTATTGGAGTTTCAGCTTTAGCATCAGTCCTTCCAATGAACACCCAGGATTGATCTCCTTTAGAATGGACTGGTTGGATCTCCTTGCAGTCCAAGGGACTCTCAAGAGTCTTCTCCAGCACCACAGTTCAAAAGCATCAATTCTTTGGCAATCAGCTTTCTTCACAGTCCGACTCTCACATCCATACATGACCACAGGAAAAACCATAGCCTTGACTAGATGGACCTTGGTTGGCAAAGTAAATTGACATCCAGCAAATACATCACTATAACTGTAACATAGAAAGACACTTTAAAATGTTTCTATAAGACATTTAAGAAATTGCAGTCACTATATTTGAATTATATAAAGGGAACCACCTTTCTTCATCTTTAAATCTATTTATAAAAAGCTGAGAAAAAATTCAGATAAAAATTAATGGAATATGAAATAAAAGTGGAAAAGGTAAGCAATTAAGTCAATAGAAATTATTCTGACATCAAGAAATATTTGTAACAACAACAAAAAAGATTTGAAATCGTCACCAAAGGCAGGAATTAACCAATGGAAGAGATACATTTCAAATAGAACTGTTGAATAGGCTCTTGTATAGTTTGATAATGCACTTAATGAGAGGAAAGAATCATATGAACACAATAGAAAAGGATTTATAATTCTTTGATTTGACACAAAATGATTATATTGCAAAAAGTAATATAAAACTCATAATATGATATTGCAACAAAGACATCAAGAATGAGTAATAACTGTTATTGATTCAAAGACTATTTTTGATTAATTACTGCACAAAGAAACATGAAAACTCTGACATTTAATGGTGCCTAGATGAAAAAAACTAGCAATCTGGTAGCACTTTTCCCACACTTGATAGCCATTCTTAAAATTTACATATTAACCGAAAGCTGACATGTTTTCCTAAATAATCAATAATGCAAACCATTTAAATCAACAAAAGACTGGATTATCTTTCTACTCTTTATACTGCTACTGCTAAGTCGTGTCAGTCGTGTCTGACTCTGTGCGACCCCATAGATGGCAGCCCACCAGGCTCCCCCGTCACTGGGATTCTCCAGGCAGGAACACTAGAGTGGGTTGCTATTTCCTTTTCCAATGCATGCAAGTGAAAAGTAAAAGTGAAGCTGTTTAGTCGTGTCTGACTCTTAACAACGCCATGGACTGTAGCCCACCAGGCTCCTCCATCCATGGGATTTTCCAGGCAAGAGTACTGGAATGGGGTGCCATTGCCTTCTCCCTCTACTCTTTTTAGAAAATGATATTATAAAATTATTGTCACATGAAGAGTCAATGAAAAACTAGCAGGCCGAACTGATATGGTCAAATTATAAGCCTACTAAAGCCTAGCTTTCTGCTGATTACATCTAAAAACACTAGATGAAATGCAAAAAGCAACTCTCTGAGGACTTTGGAAAGTAAACAAAAGCAGGCAGTTTGGGGAAAGGAGTCAAAACCTGGAGACGTGAGCTGTATAGTAGTGAATTTCCTATATTTTTGCCTTTTTCTTGCTCATGGTCTTAAGTGTAGGCTCCTGGTACAACTGGCACATCAGTACTACAGACAGCTAAAACTCAGAGAAATCCTATCTTTCTGTCCATAAGACCAGAAAAGGGGATCCCTGTGGGCCAGAGAGTGTGGGGTAACACTCTTTTCTCTCTCTTATTTTACTTCCGTTTTTGTTTGTTTGTGTCGTACAGAGGGCTGACCTATAGTGGAGTTGAAGCAGTGGGTTTCCTGTCTTCCTGTCCAGAAGAGTTGAGAAAGGGAAGCTGAAGGCCAGAGAAGGTAGGGAGCATTCCCATTTTTTTTTAACCTTTCTTCCCCCCTCCCCCACCTTGCCCAGTGGGTCGCCCCAATTGTGGGAAACTGGCAGCAAAATGGACATCTAGAAATTCAAGAGAAATCCCAACTTTCTGGCCAGAAGATCAGGAAACAAGGCTTCAGAGCGCTGGAGAATGGGAGGGAAATCCTGGAAGGGAGAGACTTAGAGAAGATGATTCCCCCAAATCTGTGATAAACCAGCATAATGCCAGCTGACATCACTGAATTTCACACGTGTGGGTGAGGTATTTTACTCACAATACATCTGACACAAATGTGTGGGTTTTTTCTTTAAAATGAACCAATTTTCCCACTCTCTGGACATCAACCGAGTGTCCTACAATCAATTCAATTCTCTGACACTAATTATCAGAAATTAGCATCAGATGCCACAGGGTTAAGGGCTAGGTCCTGGAAGATTGGACTTCCACAGTGGCTAAGCGGTAAAGAAGCTGCCTGCAATATAGGAGCCACGGGAAATGTGGGTTCGATCACTGGGTCAGGAAGATCCCCTGGAGGAGAGCATGGCAAGCCACTCCAGTATTCTTGCCTGGAGAATCCCATAGACAGAGGAGCCTAGCAGGCTATAGTCCATAGGGTCACAAGGAGTTGAACACAAGTGAAGCAACTTAGCATGCATGCATGCCTGGAAGATTGCCCTCATTTCAGATGCCAGTCACAAAACTATTGGGTACCCAGGTTACCCATGCTTCTATCTGACAGCTACAAATTAGGGTTCCCACAACCTCCCTCCCTCAGGTTTAATAATTTGCTCAATCAACTCATAGAACTAAGGAAAATATTTCACTCACTTGTACTAGTTTATTTCTGCTTTATGGCAGAAAGCGAAGAGGAACTAAAGAGCCTCTGGATGAAAGTGAAAGAGAAGAGTGAAAAAGCTGGCTTAAAATTCAACATTCAAAAAACGAAGATCATGGCATCCAGTCCCATCACGTCATGGCAAATAGAAAGGTGGGGGAGGGGAAAACAGTGGAAACAGTGATACTTTATTTTCTTGGGCTTCAAAATCACTGCAGATGGTGACTGCAGCCATGAAATTAAAAGATGCTTGCTCTTTGGAAGAAAGGCTATGACAAACCTAGACAGCATATTAAAAAGCAGAGACCTTACTTTGCCAACAAAGTTCTGTATAGTCAAAACTATGGTTTTCCAGTAGTCACATATGGATGGGAGAGTTGGACCATAAAGAAGGCTGAATGCCAAAGAATTGATGCTTTTGAACTGTGGTGTTGGAGAAGACTCTTGAGTCTGCAAGGAGTCTCCAAGGACTCTTGGACTGAAGGAGATCCAACCAGTCAATCCTAAAGGAAATCAATCCTGAATACTCATTGGAAGGACTGATGCTGAAGCTGAAACTACAGTCCTTTGGTCACCTGATGTGAAGGGTTGACCCATCAGAAAAGACTCTGATGATGGGAAGGACTGAAGGCAGGAGGAGAAGGGGACGACAGAGGATGAGATGGTTGGGGGCTATCACTGACTCAATGGACATGAGTTTGAGCAAGCTCCTGGAGATGGTGAAGGACAGGGAAGCCTGGCGTGCTGCAATCCGTGGAGTCTCAAAAGAGTTGGACGTGACCGAATGACTGAACAACAACAGCTAGTTTATTATAAGGGAATAGCCAAATGAGAGAAATGCATATAAGGCAAGGTATGGGGAAAGTGGGTGGTTTGGAGCTCCCACACCCTCTCCAGGTATGCTCTCTTTCTAATACCTCAACATGTTTACCAGTCTGGAAGATCTCTTAACTCATAGGGTAGAGATTTTTTATGAAGGTTTCATTATGTAGGCATGATTGATTAAACCTTGGCCATTGGTGATTAACTCAATCTCCAGCCGTTATCCCTTCCCTGGAAGTCGGGAGATGGGCCTGAAAGTTCTAAGCTTCTAATCAAGGTTTGTCTTTCTGGTGATCTGCTCCCATTCTGAAATTATCTAGAAGCCCCTCAGCCAAGAATCATCTCATCAACATATCAAATGCATTCTTATCATATACGAGATTCCAAAGTTTTAGGAGTTCTATGATAAGAACCTGGAACAAAGCCCAAATATATATTTTATATTTTTTATTTTACCACAGTGAGACAGACCCAAGTTATATAGCTAAGTCTTTGTAAATGGATCTACAAATCTCAAGTCTCAGACTAACTTTTAAGTGGTACATGAAAAAATATAAAATAGCCTAGAAAATAAATTTAAAAATTTCAATCAATCAATCAAAACAAAAGAACACCCCAAACTAACATTGGGACCATGACCTACAGACAGTGAAGACAGAAGAAGAGATGAAACTTGTGTTCTTGAATGTAAATATGTTGATTGCATGCTACCTAGAGTTAGTCAAACTGTGAAATTTGAGGGTTCAGTGCTCTAGACTTCTGACACCAATCTATATTCATATTCAATAATTCACTCAAAGCATTCAGAACTCATTGAGGATTATTATGCTTGTGGTTACAGCTTATTATAGGATTCAAGGTTTGAAAATCAATATCATTCATCATATCGACTCACTAAAGAAGAAAAACTATATGATCATCTCAATAGATGCAGAAAAAGCATTTAACAAAATTCAACATTCAATCATACATTCAATATCAAACCATATTATCCCATCTATAACATTTGTATATATAAATAAAATTCCATACAAAAATGGAATTCCTACAAAAAATAAAGGATTGATTTTATTGGTAAACCTCTGAAATTAGACAACTGGAAATCCTAACTATATAAACATTCAACATCATGATAAATACTTTCTGCAAACTAAGAAGGGACTTCCTTAGTCTAATAAAAAGATTTACAAAATACTTACATCTAATATACTAAAATTGAGAGCCTGAATGTTTCCCCTTAAGATTAGGAACAAAGCAAGGATGTCTGCTTTCACTACTTCTATTCAGTATTGTACTAGAAGTACCATATAGTACAAGAAAGCAAGAGAAACAAATGAAAAAAGCAGATTAGAAAGGAAGGAAAAAAACTCTGTTAAAACTATGTGATTCTTCTACATAGAAAATACCAAGAAATTTATAAAAACCTCCTAGTACTAATTAACCATTTTAGAGAAGTCACAGGATAAAAGGTCAAAATATAAAAATGTTTTATTTCTACATATTGCCAATAAATATTTGGGAATCAAATTTTAAAACACAGTATCATTTAAAATAATCCCAAAGCCATAAAATACTTAGATATAAATCTAACAAAAATATGCAGGACATGTATGCTGAAAACAGTAAAATAATGATGAAAGAAATCCAAGACTATCCAAATAGATAGAAAGAAATACTCTGTCTTTGGATTGGAAGACTCAGTATTGTTAATATGCCACTTTTCCTCAAGCTAATCTATGTATTCAATGCAATCCCAATAAAAATCAAAGTTTTTCCTAGAAATTGATACATTTACTTAAAAATTCATATAGAACTAGGATAGCCAAAACAATTTTTAAAAAGAGCAAAGTTGGAGGACCCAAACCACCTCATTTATTTACTGTAAAGTTATGTGAAAAAAAGTGAAAGTGTTAGTTGCTCAATGTGCTAGACTCTTTGGGACCCCATGGACTCTAGCCCGCCAGGCTCCTCTGTCCATGGAATTCTCCAGGCAAGAATACTGGAGTGGGTAGCCATTCCCTTCTCCAGGAGATCTTCCCGATGCAGGGATCAAACCCAGGTTTCCTGCATTGCAGGCAGACTTTTTACCACTAAGCCACTGTAAAGGTATAGTAAACTCATTAATAAAAAGACAAATAATGTCATTTAAAAATTGGCAAATGTTTTGAATAGATAATTTCCTGAGTATGACCTATTTGGATAATAAAGAGAAAACTGTAGAGCTGCTGTGTCTACAAAGGTAGCACAGGGAGGTGGTTTGTACCCTGAACTTACTTACACAGTAAGTTCGCCTTTATCTTGGAGAGAAATATTGGGTCTGATATCAGTATTGCCATAGCATTCGGACTTTTCTAGAACATATGTATATGTTAAGAAAACGAGTGCTTTTGAATATATAGTCTAACACGAAGTTTCTTATGCATTATAGCTCAAAAATATTCATAAGCTTTGAAGTTGTTCACAATTCAGCTGCGGGATTTTATTTATACATACAAATGTTACAGATGGAATAATATGGTTTGAGCAAGAAGTTTGGTTTAGTGTCTATGGGAAATTTAGCTCTTAACCTTTCTAAGAAATGAATTGTATAGTTAGGATTTCTGGCTGTCTGTTTTACCAAGCAAATCAATCCTACATTTTTTTCTTATGTATTTGCTCATTCCTCACAGCAGCAAGTCTTTTCTTCTATTTTTATCTTCAGTTTTTTCTCCTTCCTCATTTCTTAGAACTTTGTCTTTAATTTCTCACATTTTTCATTCTTCCTTCAAGCTTTGTTTTCAAATCCCTGGAATTTCCCAATTCTCTGCTTTTATAAGACATGTTTTTTAAAAAATATACCTAGTCTCCCATTGGTGATCACTTGTAAATCATCATGAATTAATATTTTTCCTGTTAGCTACCACCTACACGTTTTACTAAGCTCAAGGCAGAAAATTTGTCTTCCATATTTTATGCTTTGTAAAACCCCATGTACTCTTATGACTCCTACTAAAAATAAATCTGTGAATTAGCTACAGCTATATCTTCCTTGTTTTATGTGTAAGCTTTACATGCATACAAGAGAAGACTCAAGTTTCAACAGATCCCTGATTTGCCATCCCTCATTTTTCAGGAAGCATTAGAATGCCATCTTTTTTGGACTTACTGGACAGCAAGCCAATAATTTATTTTATCTTAGTTTATATATATTTTCCAGCCCAAGCAAAGTTTTTTTTTCTTTTCATTTCAAGAAGGAAATGTTCCTTTCTTTTACAGTAATTAGTTTGGACTCACATGGTATTATCTACATGCCAGGATACTTTGTATTCTAATTTTAAATTATGTCTTTCAGACACAATTGGTTTCTGGAATTATGCATTACTTATGATAATAGGAATCTTTAGCGTTGGCCTTGATGTCAATATTTCAGTTATTTCACAGCGATCTAGACTTTATGTCTCCTCTCTTTTATTGAAACACGGGAACCACATTTAGTGCTCATTTGCTTCTGGAGTGTGGGCTGGACTCATCTAAACGTGATATGAACAAACAGGCTGAGGAGCTGTGGTGCTCCTTTTGTGGCACCCTAAGCGCTTGGCGCTGTACTTTCCCTGAGTTCCCTCTCCTCCCAAGTACTGTCTAACTATCAAACATAGCTTCAGAGGCAGGTGTAGATACAGGTGCATTTTTAGTCTGGATTCTAAATGGTGAAGCAGTCTCAGCTGCAGATCTTGAGTAGTGTGACCTCTGTGGTTATCACCCTACTTCACGTGAAGGCTTACTTGATAAGCCAAGAAGGTTTCTGCTCAATAAGAAAGGTGCATATTAATTTTCTTTTGCTGCTGTAACACATTACAATGTTAGCATCTTAAAATAACACTCATTTATTATCTCTCAGTTCTGTAGGTCAGGAATCCAGGCACGCTGCAGCTAACGTGCAGTAACAGCATGTGGTTAGCCTGGTGCAGGGCCCAGGCATGGCAGTATCTGCCACCTGTGTCCACCAAGGATGCACAGAACAGCCTCAGGCCAGAAAGCTGATTCTAGAGGCTAGTTTTAGAGTGGAGCCTGCTCATCTCCCAGTCCACACATGGGCCCTCCAACCCAAACACACCCTTCAAGATGCAGTCCCTGGAGCCTGGATTCTCTGGAGCTCAGAGTTACCTCTTTTACATCTGCAGAAGTCCTTCATAGCAGTACCTAGACTATCATTTTATTGATTAATCAGGGGATGGGAATCTTGGAGGGCCATCTTTAGAATTCTACCTACTATGAAGGTATGAAACTCATGTGATGAAAATGAAAAATTTGGCACATGGGTACACCTGAACAAATGTGGAGTCATACCATAAGCCAGAAAGGGGAGGCTCATGTTGAAGGATATTATTCTTCCTGAAATTAATACCTACAATTAAAGAAATGTGAATAAAAACCTACAGCCACATGGATGAATCTTAAAGACGTAACTTTGGGTAAAAGAAATCAAGACATGAAAAAAAAATTTATGATTCAATTTATATTCAGTTAAAAACCAGGCATGAAATATACTGTTTGAGTAATTAGCAATCAAACTATAAAGAAAAGCAAGGAAGTCAATATTTTAATAATCATGATAGTGTTTATTAACCCTAGGTACTTGGGGTTATAAAGGAAGGGGCACTTTGGGGCCTTTTGGGGTGCTGGTAACATTCTACTTTTTGACCCAGTGTGGGTTACATGAGTGTTTGGGTTATAGTCTTTAAGTAGTAACATCTGTTTGCTATATTTCCCATCTTAAAAAATAATTCTAATCTCTTTTCCCCCCTTACTTTCTGATTCTCCCTCTGCATCTACAGTGCTTCACAGAGAAAAAGAGATGTTACAGTGAGACTACACAGAGAACAAACAATTCAGTCTTTAAAAAACAAAATGCTTACAAAGTAAGTTCTTGAGAATTTGTTGAGAATGAAACATAGCATTCAAATTTATTTCCCTTTCAATCCTGGCCAGATTAGCTAAAAGAAACCTCTGAATTGGTAGGAGTACATGGAGCATAACACCCATAACACCTTCCCTGGGAGGGAAGGACAAGGTTTGATGGGAGTGGAAGAAAAAGAGGGCACGGCACTGGAGTAGGCTGGGCACCATTTCAGTGGACAGGGCAGGAGGCCTGGGCTCGGGGGCAGGAGGCCTGGGCTCGGAGCCAGGAAAGCTGTTAGAGCAGCCTGTCAGGACTGCCTGCTGCCTACATTTGCATCACTCAACAAAGGACACCAGCTTTCCTCTGAACTGCCTGATGGAGCACGTAGGACACTTCTGTCAAAGATGGAGGGTGAAATCTTGGACTACCTAGTACGGCATCACCTTCCTTTCTCCCATCCTCCCATCCCTGGAGGGGTGTGCTTTTAATAAGCTCTTAGGGTAACTCTCATGCAGGTGGCCTCTGGCACTGGAGTGCCACTGCCCAGAGAAACTCCCTGAGAGGAAGACTCACTGGTGGCACTTGTTAAAATTTCAAAATTTGATGCCTCATACTAGAGAACTTTTTTTTAAAATGAAGGCCCCAGGTATTTGACAGGAAGTTTGGCAAACAGCTTTAGAGACATACTTTTTATTTTGTTTTTCCACAATACTTATAATATTTGCATTTTGAAAAAATCTGTACTTTGTGGAAAAAAACATATTACAAACCCGAACACTTTTCTCTAGCTCAGACTTCTCAGTGCTGCAGACCCATAGATCTGTTTATGTGACATTCTCTCCTTGAAGTCATGAAAACATCTGAGACTCAACCTGTTGAAATTAATTGAAATCACCATCTCCCCCCAAATCTGACTTTCAGTGTTCTCCACACCTCAGTGAACATTGCTTTCTATCCACTGTGCCTGCCAGATATCCTGCCATGACTCCTTCCTCTCCTTCTATCACCATTCGTTCCACTCTACTTTACCTAAATCCATTCCCTAGACCTATTTCCGAAGGCAATGGCACCCCACTCTAGTACTCCTGCCTGGAAAATCCCATGGATGGAGGAGCCTGATAGGCTGCAGTCCATGGGGTCGCTAAGAGTCGGACACGACTGAGCGACTTCCCTTTCACTTTTCACTTGCATGCAGTGGAGAAGGAAATGGCAACCCACTCCAGTGTTCTTGCCTGGAGAATCCCAGGGACGGGGGAGCCTGGTGGGCTGCCGTCTGTGGGGTCGCAGAGTCGGACATGACTGAAGCGACTTAGCAGCAGCAGCGGCATTACTTTCAACAATATATGTGTAATTTTTATTCAGTTCCTTTTTCTTTTCAGTTTCATTTGAAAACTGATAATTACCTTAAAAGGTTATTGGGAGGGTTAAAAAAGTTAATGATCTAATTAGTACTCCTCTGTCTGGCCAAATTTCTCCTCTTCTATATCAACTACCTAAGGCATTTTGTCTCAGGATTAGGTTTTTGGAATTTCTTGTACCCAGTTAGCTCTTTTGTTTTCCCCCACCTGTTTTTGTCTTCTTTTCAGTAAGTCTTGGTGGATCAATTAAAACTAGAAAACAAATCATTAGCAAATAGAAAGTATCTCTTCCTTGTTCTCTTAGGAAAAGAGATTGTCCTGAGGTGAGCTGTATTTGCAAACTGCACAAGCCTTATTTAAATACATACACATATCCAAATTCTTTCCCCATTTAGGTTGTTATATAATATTGAGCAGAGTTCCCTGTGCTAGACATAGGTCCTTGTTGGTTATATATTTTAAATATAGCAGTGTGTACATGTCAGTCCTACACTGCCAAACCATCTCTCCCCACTACCCTTCCCCCGTGGTAACCAAAAGTTCATTTTCTAAGTTGCCTTTTTTTAAAACTTTAAAATAAGAAACGATGAAAAACAAAATGGTTAAATTTCCATACCAAAATAAATGAAATGTTTCATTTTCTTTTAGATATGTAAAGTGTCTTACCCAGAGAAGAAACTCTGGTTTCCTTCTCTTCACATTTACAAAGCTGTTAACTAAACATTTTGGCAGTTAAGCAACTCTACAGTGAATTATCTGGTGGCTTCCAGTATAATAAATTATTCTTACCAACTAAATACTATGCTTTCTTTTCATAATTTACCTGTTTGGCTGTCAAAGTTTAAACATAGCATAATACAATGATTATAGTCTTTAAAATACCATAGGCACTTAAAATGTGTATGTAACTGAACAAAATAGAAAAGTCCCATGAAAAATGTCTGCACACAGGGGTAAATCGTGACAAGAGCTTTTGCTGAAGTTTCTCTATGCTTCTCCAACATTACCTTGTGTGATTCAAGTACTATTTGTTGACTAGAAAATTTAATGCTCTTTAGCCAACGTTTCAAATCTGAGGCAAATAAAACCTAGGTGGTTTATTCGTGGGCCTAGTACCAAGACCTGCCAAGGGAGTGTTCTTGATAGAAAACTCAGCTTATGTTGTTAAGCTACCGGTTTGAAAGCAGCATCTTCTGGCAGTTGACGTTTACCACATAATGGTGAGGTAAGCGGCCCAGTCATCAAAGGACCCTTTTTGAAGTCCATGAGTCATAAAAGTCTCAAGCACTCCTGGAGTCCAGGCTGAATTTCTTCACTCGCTTGTTTGGGAACCCGTCTCTCCTAAGCTGTGTAGTATTAACTGGCTCCGTTGCCGGCTGGATGATAGCTGATTAGGGCGGGCTCGTGTCCAACCTATCTCCACCATCAAACCCACTCCTCTCTCTCGCCGCGGTCTAGGGCCATGAGGACCAATTTCGGGATTTTCTTTAGCCAGTGAGACTCTGCAGAAGAGGTTCCAAAAGAAAAGCAGGAGGCAGAGGAGGAGTAAGAAGTAACTATTGGTAAGAGTCAAAACAAATGACACTCCACCTGCAAGACGCGACGACGAGCACCCCATTTGGCTGCGGAAGCCACAGGGATGCACAGACCTCCTCCCGCCAACTGCCTGCCTCTTCCCCCAACTGCCCGCCCTAGTCACGGTCACGTGACGAGGGAGTGGCGCGCTTCGGCAGCGGCGCTGATTGGCCGGCGGCGGGAGCGCGGGGTTTGATGGGAAGGAGTTGGCCGGGCCCATAGCTCTGTCACTGGCTGCTGCTGTCCGCTCTGGAGGCGGACTGCGCGCTGGTGGTCGAAACTGGCAGAGGTGGACTCTAGCGCCGGGCTTTGCCCGTTTCTACTTGAAGGTAGAGGGCTCAAAATGAGGGTCATTGGGAAGGTTCGGCAGAAGGGAGGCGCGCTGAGCTTTTCTCTGGGAAATACGCTCCCGATTACCTCGCTTGCCTCTCCCAGGCGCCTCCGCCTCATGCCGAGTGGCCTACCAGTTCGGCGGCGGCGGCTAGTCGAGCCCTGCCCGGCTGCGCTCTGACCCCGTCTCATCGCCTGATCCCCTTGGTTTCCCGGTGCAGTGGCTGGGATGGCTCTGGAGTGCTGGAGACCCCTTTTTGTCCCCGGAGGGGAGTTGGTTCCCCAGCCTTATTTTCAGAGACTCGAGGCGGGGGTGGTGGTGCGGTGACTGGGTTGAGCTGAGCACCGTCCCTTTGGCCCACCTCCCTGTCCGAGCGAAGGGTCAGAAGGTCCTACAGTAAGCCATCGCTTTGCATGGGTTCTACCCTTGTCATCTTTTGCTGAGTTGTGCGGAGGCGCCGCGAGTTGGAGAGATCGGGAGGGACCGAAAACTGTCAGTGTCATACTGCTCGGCCCAGGCGTGTGGGCGTGGATTGTGTCCTGCTTAGAGAAGCCTCTCTTCTGCCGTTGTCCTTATTTGAGCGATGGTGGGGTGAAGGGAAGGGCGAGATTGCGTGGGTTTCATAGGCCTGGCAGAAGAGCAAATCTAAACCGCATCAATAATTTTAATTCTTGAATATTGTGTAGGGGGATTAAGAGAAAGTTGGGATTGGTGCACTCAGTTTTGCTGATGGTGCCCTCGCTGTACTAAGTAAAATCTGTGACTCACTGAATTTTCCATGTTCCGTTTTTCCCAGTAGGCTTCTGGTTTGTGGTGCCCATTGTCAACTGTTTTCTCCTTTCTCTGTGGCCTGGGTGTCACTGTTGACAAAATTGTCACCGCACAGAATTCAACAGCAGTTTGTGTGGTTGTGAGTAAGCTTGGTTTCAGGAATCTGTTCAAACTGGCAGGGAATGCTAATTTCTTGTCCTCAACAGCCCCAGTAGTTTAGTTTTAGGAGAATCAAGTTGCTTTTGAACACATTTTTAAAAGAGTGATGCATATACAATTAGAATTTCAGTTTTTCTGTCATCTACTGGGATAAGCCCAGTACTGTTAAAAACCTTAGTGTTCATATATTATTAACTTGAAAGACTATAAGGAAGAAATGGCTTACAACAGGTATGATTTGTTATAGAAATCTTTCCAATCAAATAGTCATTTTTTGAGTAGTATTTAGTTTAGAATGACTATTGACTTACCGTGAAGACCAGAACATAATCATTAAATAAAAAAAGTGCTTTTAGAAGTGTACTTCTTTTCAGTAATTTTATTTTTGAGCGATAAATGTGGTGGTTTGGGATATTTCAGAATTGTCTTTTTCGTTAGGATATTTGGAAGTTAGAGTTATAGAACAAACCCTTTTAATCTCAAGTTGAATAGTCCAGTGTATTATAGAAGTTTCTATTGATGGTGACTGAATAGTTTCTACTTAAGTTTGGAACTTGATAAAACTAAACTTCCTTTGCTGTTAAAGACCCTACAGGGTTATTTTAATGGAAGAGTTGTCAGAGTATTTTGCTTTATTTTTTATACTGGAGGAAACGAGAGCAATACAATTTCAGTTTAAAATGCAAACTAATTTTGTTTTCCAATTTTAAAATTATGAAACAGTTTCTTTATAGGAAGGTAGAAAAAAATGTGTTCCATATGAGAAGTATTGCTGTACTACATGTGTTTCCTGGTAATAGTAGTAATAAGTTCTATAGTGTTGAACATTGTGCCAAATAATGTATGATTTCATTTAACTCATGCAACAATTATATGAAGTGTATTTTCATGGCTAAACAAATGCTGAACTGAGGGTTAGAGAGTTTAGTTTATCCAGGATCACATAGCTAGTGTGTGGTTGAGTCATATTTTGAATCCAGACCTTTTTTATTCCATTATTTCAATATGACTTGAAGTAAGCTGAAAATTTGAGAATAACATGTCTCAAGATTTTACATTCTGACACCTAAATCTGAGTGTGAATAGCAGTTAGTAGAAAGCATTTGAATACTATGGTGGGCATTGTTATTTATTGAAAAACACATTAGATGCACCCAGCTCTTATGGTCATGTCAGGTCCCATTACATCAAAGTGGAAGGAGCCTCTTTGTACATGTTCATAGAGGAGTTCTTGGAATAGGCCAGTTGAGATTGAACCATCTGTCCACTCAAGGGCAAGCAAATCGATTTATGCTTCAGAAAAAAAATGCTATTATTTTGATTCTCATGTATTTTCCATGTGTTGAAAGGAAGCAGAGATGGACTGGAGAAAGGCAAGAGCCACAGCAGTAAAAACAATTTGTGTTGAGAAATTAGGATGTGTTGTAAATACTTTAGAATGCATAATGTAAATACTTTAGAATGCTTTTTAACATTTGAGAGGGTTCTTTTCTATCACTCTTTTGCAGATGAAGATAATGAGTAACTGAGAGGTTAAGTACTTTATTTGCCCAAGGTTTCATAGTAATGTTAATGCTTCATTAATACCAAAACAGTTCTCCAGGCAAATAATTGATGTGAAAATTGGTGTTAATTGTAGTATTATGCGTATATTTCATATGACATGTATTTTAAAAGTGATATTTAGTAAACAAGTAGAGGCAGTACTTGAAGACTTCTAGTACTTCTAGACTTCTAGTACCTTCTAGCCCCTAACTGGAGGTACATGATTTTGGCACATCATTTCGCTTCTCTTCCATGTAGACTTAAGCATTCAAATTTAATCAAATAAAGGAATTGGGCTACATGATACACTGTACCAACCCTGGATCTTGTGTTTATAACTTTCCACTGCAGTAACCACGTTTACCAGATGTTTGAGAATGTCTGAGGTGCTTTAACGTACAAATAATTCAGTCTAATCTACAGAAAGATTTTATTCTGATTTTGAGTTATTGGAAATAACTTGTTTCTTTTTTTGGCCTTTTTTATTGAATTATAGCTGATTTACAATATCATATAAATTGCAGGTATGTAACTTAGTGATTTATAATTTTTAAAGATTATTCTCAATTTATAGTTATAAAATATTGATGATATTCCCTTGCTGTACAGTATATCCTTGTAACTTATTTGTTTTATACATAGTATTTGTATTTCTTAATCCCCTACCCCTAACTTGTTGCTTTTTAAAAAATCAAAACTAAAATACTGTGTCTGGCTCTTCTATTAGTACTTAATGTCTTTGGGAACTTAGCAAATTATTTCACTTCTGTAGCCTCAGTTTCCTCATTTGTAAAATAGATTGATAATAGTATCTAAATGACAAAATTTATGAAAAACATTTGTTTTAGGGCTTGCTAGAAGATTGAGTACTAAGCATTTAAATATTATTGTTTTCATTACTTTCAAATGTTAAAAATCTAGTTTATGGTAGCTATAAACTTAGAGGCACATCATTGTTTCAAACCAGAATGTATAGGTCAGTTGTGTACAAATCACTGTCCTATACACCATGCATACGTGGGATAATGTATACTTTGAAAGTATACAAGTTAAGTGGTTCATCTGAATCTTCCCTCCCCAGTCACGTGTCTTGGTGATTTTTAGCACTTTATGGTTTTAAGATCTATTTAATGTCTTAACTCAGAAATTTTTACTTTTATTCATTGAAGTTCCTGGGTTTCCTACAGCCACATTTTAGAAATTTGAATACTGAGTTACTATTGAAGGATTAATAATAATATTTAGATTGCAACTTAAATGTGACTTTATAGCATTGATTACATTTATAAACTGCAGAAATTTTTAGGATAGATGATAGATATTTCTGTCCATAAAAATCACTTTGTATGTTTTATAATTAAATTTTTTGTTACTTCTATATATAACCAAGAAAGTTCAAGGTAGGCAAAGCTTATGCTAATTCCAACCTAAAAATAGTATTTCAGAGCATATGTACTTACTTGGTACTGGCATTATTTTTTGATTACATTTATGGGATTAAAAAAATGTAAGAATTATGGCCTAACATTTTTTTGGTGGAAATGAAGCAGTTTTATATTGGTAGTATATAACTGTAACCTTGTGAAAATATGTAAGTTTGAAAATATACTTTCACTATTTCAATTTAAAAGAATTAAAAATTATATAATTATTGACCGGTAAATTGATTTAGGTTATAATATTGTTGATAAATTTTTTAAATGTATGGTAATATTTAGTATAGCTTCCCTTGTGGCTTAGTGGTAAAGAATCTACCAGCAATTCAGGAGACCGCCTGCAATGCAGGAGATGCCAGTTTGATCCCTGGGTTGGGAAGATCCTCTGGAGAAGGAAATGGCAACCTACTCCATATTCATGCCTGGAGAATCACATACATTTGAGAGTCATAGAAAAACAACCAAAAGATGGGGATGAGATATAACTACCTGACATGACACTTTAAATAACTTGAGGGACTCAAACAGAGTTTCAGAGAGAAATGCTTATTTGGGTGTTGACTGGTTGTGGACAGACCAGAAGTCTGAAGATAGAGTTCCTTTGGGTAATGTTTCTTCTGAGTTATTGGACAAATCACTTGATTTCTTTCCACTTAATTTTCTTATCTGTAAAATGATAATAATGAAGATTATCCTGTGAAAAGTGGTTATGTTATTAACTTTAATGTACAGAAAAGAAAATTATGGCTCAGAAGCATTAAATGATATGCTCATTGTCACAGGTAGCCTTGTAACCCTTAGTTTCTTACTCAGAATCCAGTTGGCTTTCTGTTATTGTAAAGTGATGTTATTTTGAACATTGTAGAGCACCCCTAACTCCAAATAACTAGTTTAGTTGGGAGACAGCCAAATGATAGAAATGGCTGTATTTAAGAATGTAGAATAAAAGTATAGCAGAACTTCTCTTGCAAGAACAACACAGGGGACCTACTTTAAGGAACAGAAAATTGCAAAGTGGTATAAATATATACTTTTAAAATGCCTTGCTACTTAAAAAGTCCTTCCAGCTTTATTTTCACTTTTAAATATGTTCTGCCATGGAAGAAAGATTTTTTTAAAAGGTGGATTATCTGCAAGTCTGTCTGAATTAAAATCTCACATAAGTGGAATCCAAGGAAATTAATATTTTATAGTTTTCTATTTATTTTATAGTATTGCAACATTTAAATTTTATAGTGAGTATGCTGTATATTTAACTTAAACTTTAAAAATAATTGCTTTATTTCTAGTTGTGAATTCCTTTGGACAACTGATGTTATTTATTATTGTGCCCAGTTTCTACAAATGAAAAATGGGTGGATTATTTTCTCGATGGAGGGTAAGTTAGTTTTCTAGTCTAATGTAAAAGTGTCCCATAAAGTTATTTGTAAAGGTCTCCTTTGTGGTGCAGACTTGAGTAGTAGTTTAATATTATCCCTAACTCTATTTAATTTTTTTTTCCTTCTTGTGAATTTGTTTTTTATTTGGACTTTAGTGGTTATACTTGCTTTATAGGTGTCTCATGTCTCTGTTTAACAGGATTATTTCACTTTGACATGAATTATTTTTATTTCTTTCTTTATACCTTCATGTACAAATGCTTATCGTTTTTTGTTTTCATAGCACCTAAATTTCAATCTTGCTTGAAAGATAGTTGAAATTATTCTATACAGTACTTAATGTTTTTGTAGGTTGTATCTTTTTGCTTAAAGCTTATCACAAATGTTTACTGAAGTCATACTAGATGTACTTTTAAGAATTAATAGGTTAAACACAATTAGAGTTTTATTTTATTGGCTAAGTCTTTAAATTTAGGGTTATAAAATATATTGTTAAATGCTCTTCTTTAATATAAGAGAAGGTAATGTAGTCTAGGACAAACTGCTTTGCTTATTTTTTTTTACTCCTTTTTACCATAATGAATCTAGCAGTACTTGATATACAGTTTAGTTTTTGAACTATTGCTGGAACTGCTTCGCTTTGGATTGACGTTTTATTGATACTTTCCACCCCCGCCCTTTAAAATCTGATAATTGAATTTATCTATTCTTCGTTTGTCTTTCTTGTTAGGTGAACCATATGAAATTACCAGTCTTCAACAGTTTTGACTATGTAAACAGCAATTTCATATGGTTTAATCTAATATTAACAATTCCTGTGGGCACTATAATGAATTGATTATCATTACCCTGTTAGGTGGTTGAGTATATAATTAGTAATTATTTTTTCAAGTGTTATGTGAACCATTTTGGCTGATTTTTATTCTAGGTAATATAAAAAATGTCTCCGAAAAACAAGCTCTGTTGTAATGAAGTATTCTTAGATGCCCTTTAAAAATCTGATCTTCAGAAAAGTACTTTAGGAATTCAGAATGAAGGTAGCTCATTGATTTTTGACCCCCAGCATCCTAAGTGAACTTTCAGAAATAGTAGATCAGAACATCTTTAGTTTTGAATTTTTAATAGAATTTATAGTTATAATAATTTAGTATAATTATTTAGAATTAGTAATTTAATATAATTCTTTTGAATAATCATATCTAAGAAAATTTTCCTTGAAGGAAAGTTTAAAAAAATTATCTCTCAATAATTTCTAAGTATGTTTTATTGGGGTTAAGGAGGGTAAAAATTGAACTACAGAGTTGAACATACTTTTGGGCCTAAAAATAAGTTAAATACCATCTTATTTCTTATTTCTTTAGTCTGTGTAATTTTGTTTATACTTATAATTTTTATTTAAATCTAAATCTCATTTGTAAATAAACAGGAATACATATTGCTTGATAATATTGAAAAAACTTAGTTTTGTATTAAAATGTTCTTTTATGATTAAAAAAGTCAAAGTGTTTCCAAGTTAGCCAAGACAAGCTTTAATGCTGTCTCCTATTTCTTTTTACATAACAGACGAAACCTTCAACTGTAGAGGTTCTGGAAAATATAGATAAGGTATGTTCTTTGGCTCTGGGGTGTTACATAAATATTATTTTAGTGTATATTATTTTGGAGACTAGATCTGGTTTGGGAATTTAGAGGTGATATACAGTAAGCCTGAGAACTTTCATGTTAAAGTCCAAAGTCTTGTCAGTGACTTAAGAACTCTTTGTCAAGCAATAGTGACTGTTAGAATGAAATTAGATCTACAGCATGGTATAAATCAATGTTACACCATTATAGATAAGTAGATTATAAAATAGTCTGCAACTATTTATATCAGTTTGCAAACTTCACAGCTTTTTACAGTTTCTATCATAAAAAATAATTTATTCCTTGGGAATATTGAGAATGATGAATAGATTGAGGGAATCTAGTATGGATCACTGTTTCAATTTTTATTAATCCTTTTTATAGTCACTTTTTTTTTTTGGCCTTATACAAGGAGAATTACTACTTGTTTGTTTTAACAAATACTGTTTATTGATGCCAATTTTATACTTCTGAGCTTTGCTAGTTTGATAGGTTATCAAACATTATTTTTAAATATCTTGCATAAAAAGATTTGTCAAATCATTATAGGCATTTTAATATATTTTAAACTTCATTTTTAGTTGTCTTTTCATATTATGTTCTGTTTCAAATATCAAGGTATTATATTTCATTGAATTTTAAGGGTTGTTTCTCTGTAACTTCTCTATCATGTTAAATTTTTTTTAAACAGTTTACTTTCTTTATGAATTTTTCTCTTCACAGGAAATTCAAGCATTGGAAGAATTTAGGGAAAAAAATCAGAGATTACAAAAATTATGGGTTGGAAGATTAATTCTGTACTCTTCAGTCCTCTATCTGTTTACATGTTTAGTTGTATACTTATGGTATCTTCCGGATGAACTTACAGCAAGGCTTGCCATGACACTCCCATTTTTTGCTTTTCCATTAATGTAAGTAAAATATTCTTTTTGTTGACATTTTTTCTTTCTGACTAGATAGTTTTAATGTAGACAGTTTCTTTTTATTATGAAATATAGTACTGTTGCAGGTTGAATAAATTTCCTTTTTTTTTGCAGTTTGGAAACTATTTCTTTAAAAAAGTAGAACAGTTGTTCTAAACCTTTATTTACAGTCCAGTATGCTTGAGGAATGTGGCCCAGTGACGTTTGTAATAATGATTCTATATGGTAATCTTTTTGTGAGTCTCTAATAGATGATCACGCTCCCTAGGAGTATTGGGCATGGAGTGGGAGTTTCTGATTGTGGGTAATAGTAAGTGAGGGAATGCTTATAAAGCAAAAGAACAATTGCCCTGGTGATTCCGAATGTATTCCATTCTCCCACTGTTCCCCTCTTCTTAGTAACTGCTATAAAGCAATTAACCCTTATTATAGAAATATTTTGTAATATAGTACTTTCCAGGAGGTGTGTCATGTTTGAAAATTTTAACAGAAAGTTGAGTGAAAAATTTGTTCAGTCAGCAAATGTTTATAGGTACCAACTGTGTAGATGGTGGGTTATTGTGGTGTATGGTACACAAAAACACTAAACCTTTGTCCATAGATCTTAGACTGCATACATTAACTTAAGTATAATGAGTATTATGAGAGTGTCACATGGTCTGGGAGCATTTGACAGGGTCCCTAACACAGTCTGGACTGGAGGTGGGGGTCAGTCCTTTGTTTTCTTTACTACTGCTGCTGCTGCTGCTGCTAAGTCGCTTCAGTCGTGTCCGACTCTGTGCGACCCCATAGACAGCAGCCCACTAGGCTCCTTTGTCCTGGGGATTCTCCAGGCAAGAATACTGAAGTGGGTTGCCATTTCCTTCTCCAATTCTTTACTACTGCTGCCACAAATTTAGTGATTTAAAGTAATACCCATTTATTATATCACAGAAGTAAGTCAGAAGTCCAGGTAGTTTGGGCTTTTTGCTTAGGGTCTTGCAGGTTTAAATCAGTTATCAGCTGGCCTGGAGTCTCTGGTGGGGAGAATCTGCTTCTAGGCCCAAACGAGGTGTTGGCTGACTTCTGCTGTCTCTCTCTGATTTCCTATTTTGCCCTTGATTGGGAGAAACTTTGCTCTAAGGGCTTAGCTGACTATATTAGATCCAGGATAATCCAGGTTAATCTTCCTATCTTAAAATCAATTGAGTAATAATTATATCTGCAAAGCCCCTTTATAGCAGTACCTAGATAACTGTTGTATAACCAGAGCATGAAAGTCTTGGGGAGAGAGAGGAGGGCAATCTTTAGAATTCTGCCTACCGCAGCCTTCCTGAGGAAGTGATGTTTGTTTGAGATCTGAAGGTTGACTATGTGTAGCGAGGGTGGATATGGTAGACAGTGTAGTAGGCAGAAGGAACGGCATATGTGAAGACGCCAAGGGAATGCAGAGCATGTAAGTTTAAAGAACTGAAAGAAAGCTGAAGGCTTGATTATGGAGAACAATCTGGATAGTTAGGCGAAGAATGTTTCTTGTGGGCCTTATAGTCCATGATAAGGATTTTAGCTTTTAATCTAAGAATAGTGGGCAGCCACTGAAGACTTTTAAGAAGAAGTATGACATGATTGTATTGTTATCTTGAAAATACCACTGAGGATACAGCATGGAGAGTAAATTAGAGGGGAGAAAGAATGGATCTGGAGCAGCAGGATAAAAGGTTATTGTAGCTGTCCAGGAGAGAAATAATGGTAATTTGCACTTGAATGGTGGTAGCAGCATTGAAGAGGAACAGATGGTCTGAATGAAGTCAATGGGTTGAAGAGGTTTAGGAGGTAGAATTGAGGTAATATGGAGAGGTTCTTCGTGATTGGTTGGATATGGGGTGAGGGGAAAGACTTGCATCAAGGATAAAATTGAAGTTCATAGCTTGGGATATTTGGTTGATGGTAGTGTCATTCATCTGAATAAGCAGCAACATAAGGGGGAGCAGGTAGTTGACCCACTGAGACTGAAATACTTGTGTTCTATCCAGATAGAGCTGCCAAGTAGGATGGTTTAGTACGACTATGAAGTTCAGGAGAGAAATTTGAATAGAAGGTACAAATTTAGGATTTGGCAGTATATAAATATTAGTCAAAGCCATCATTTGTTCATTCAGTAAATATTGAGTACCTGCAGTGTATTAGGTTTGGAGGTAGCCCCCAACGATAAGATCTTTGTCGCCATGGAGCTTGCATTCTGTTGGGGTTGGACAGACAAAGTAAACAGTAAACAGTTAATTTAGAGAAAGATAAGTACAATGAGGGAAATAAACAGGTGATGTGATAGAGAGGAGTAGGATGCTTCAGGATGGTCTAAAAGGCCTCTTTTGAGGACCTGATATTTGAAGTGAGAACTAAAGTATGAGAGAGAACCAGTATGGAAAGAGTTGGAATATATGCAAGATTATTTATATATACAATGTAGAATAGCACGTATACCCACAGAGAGATACAGGAAAGGATTATCCTCAAAATAATAATGGTAATTTTCTCTAGGCTTTGGAATTTCAAGTAGTCATTTCTTTCCATTTGCTGTTTTGGTGTTATTTGAATTTTTAATATCAATGTATTCTTCAAATTAAAAACAAAATTCCAAGAAGATCTTCCCAAAAGAAAATGCAAAGGCTGTGAAGTATGAGAGAGTGTTGCTTAGGTGAGGGTCAAAAACATAGGTATATCTGGAATGTTTGAGGAGAGGATGAGCAATGGAGAGGAAGAGCAATGCAAGGTGAGCTTGCACGATCTAGGTCATGGAGATCACAGAGGGGAGTCTGAATTTCATTTTGGGTGAAATGGTAAATGTGTAAAGGTTTTAATAGAAAATGGCATGATGATATCTAAGTTAAGATCATATGTGCTGTCTTAGGGAGATTGAGTAAGAGGAGGACAAGAGTAGAAACCAGGAGATCAGCTCAGAGGCTGTTATAGAAGTTTAATTTAAAAATGAAGGTGGATTGGACTTCCCAGTGACAGTAGAGATGAACAAATGATTTGGGAATATTTTGGAAGTAAAACTGAGACAACTTGATGGGAAGAAATGGAAGGTAAGGGAAAAGGAGGAATCAGGGTGATAAGTTTTTTGCTTTGACATTGGTGGGTAGGATCTTTGGGACTTCTATAGTAAACATTTTTTGTTTAGTCTTTAGGAACTCCTGGAGCTGATTCAATTTTAACTTTGTGTGTAGGTTAAAGAGCCAAAAATCGAGTGCAGGCATATTACAGAATAATTGTTTCTGCCATTTAAAAGTTTTTTCTTCTCTTTTGAAATCTGTTGGAATGCTTCTTAACCCCACATGTAGTCATAGATTTCATAATGCTGAGCTTCTTTCCCTTGTTTCCTTCCTATTTTTTTTCCTTTAAATGAAGAAAGAAAAATTTAGAAAGCGAGTAAGTGGGAATATTAGTTGATTTAAGTGTCTTTATATACTTAAGCTCCACTTGACATCCATTTCCATATAAAAATTGATTTTCTGGTTATAAAAGATTTTTTTTATCTAGTTGTAAAAGAACGCCTGGCAGGAAACTTTACTGTGTTAATTTCAGTGCCTATCCACAGATTGTCGTCAGCTATTTTGACTCAGAAGACTTTTTTTTTTTTCTCATATAAATCATACACTGTTTTTAAAAGTAAAAAATACTTAGTTTCTTTAAAAATGTTTGTTATTTCTTCCGTTTGATCTTTTCATTCTTTGAGTATGAAACTTTGTTATCCTTACTGTGTCCTTTTGCTTGTTCTGCATCAGCTACATCTAGTATTTCTTGGCATGTTACACTTCAGAGCTATTTCTCACTCTCTCATTCACATCTGTGACCTGGTTCTCTGCTGCAGCTTCTATTTCAGTGTGCTTGTCACTTTTGGAAGCATAGCCCAGTTATCCAACAAAGAATAGAATTGTCTTTCTGATTGATGACAGTCAAAAAAGCATGAAGTAAAATACAGCAACCTGAGAGTGAATGTGGTAAATAGAAAGAAGACTCACCACAGGACATTTTCTTTTGAGTGTAATGTGAGCTGTTGCCCAAGCTTACCCTTGGACTTTTTTTCTTTGGAAACTTTTTTTTTTTTAGGTCTTAACCAGGTTTTGCTTAAAGAAATGGAGGAAGAAGAAGCAATAAAATGCATTGCTTCACTCTCATCACTGTCTACTGATTTTAAAGTTTAGACATCTACCTAATAACTACAAGAAGTGACTGCTGTCTCTGCATTCCAAGTTTCCCAAATGCTTTTTGGCAGAGAAATTATAGATTTAGGACTGAGCATATATTGTCTAATCATAACTATTCCCAAATTATCTTTTATGATAGAATATCAGTACTCAAGATTTTATTATGTCTTCTTTTTAGGATGTAATATGGAGGAACTTGGTGAGATTCCAATCTATTGTTTTTCTGCTTTTTAGATTTGATAATATATTTATATTTCTCTGATCTCTTTAACTGTTACTAAAACTGAAATTATGGTGAACTGATTTCATAGGAATTATTAAGACTACATGCTTCATAGTGAGGAAGGTTTGGGTTACAGTTAAATTTTTATATTTCTGCATTATGCTGGCTGATAAATGCATTACCTTGGGAGCTGGCTCATTTTTTGAGTGAACAACCATAAAGTTCATCTCTATCCTTAACTAACTCTTCGAGCAACCTTATAAACTTTTATTTCTGGATACCTTATTCTTACAAGTTATACCTTTCTAGAAATTCCATTCAAAAGATCATTTCAGAGAACAATTAGCATAAAATATTGACTTCCCCATAGGATTTAACCATGTTTTCTTTCCCTGTATGTGTGTTTTCCTCTTAAGATGAATTTATGAGGGGGAGAATTTAAGCAAAGTAACTGAGGAAGGTGGTTTTATCCTGTTTCCTATGTTTTCTTACTTTTCTGCTTGAAAGCTGTTTGAGGATAGAGCTTTGATCTTATACTGATACAATTTTTATGCCTCTTTCCCACTTTCTCTTCTCCCAACCAGCTTGTGATATGTTTCCTCAATCCCTCTAGATAGCTAACAGACATAATTTGTAGCCTTTTGAGGAAAGTTAAAAGTTTATTTCATGGACTCTAATAATAAAGTATTAAGTATAATGAAGTTCAGTTCAGTTCAGTTGCTCAGTCGTGTCCGATTATTTGCGACCCCATGGACTGCAGTACACCAGGCCTCCCTGTCCATCACCAACTCCCAGAGCCTACTCAAACTCAGTGTCTATTGAGTCGGTGATGCCATCCAACCATTTCATCCTCTGTCATCCCCTTCTCCTCCTGCCCTCAATCTTTCCCAGCATCAGAGTCTTTTCCAATGAGTCAGTTCTTCGCATCAGGTGGCCAAAATATTGGAGTTTCAGCTTCAGCATCAGTCCTTCTAATGAATATTCAGGACTGATTTCCTGTAGGATGGACTGGTTGGATCTCCTTGCAGTGCAAGGGACTCAAATCTCCAACACCATAGTTCAAAAGCATCAATTCTTCGGCATTCAGCTTTCTTTATAGTCCAACTCTTACATCCATATATGACTACTGGAAAAACTATAGCTTTAACTAGATGGACCTTTGTTGGTAAAGTAATATCTCTGCTTTTTAATATGCTGTCTAGGTTGGCCATAGCTTTTCTTCCAAGTAGCAAGCATATTTTAATTTCATGGCTGTAGTCACCATCTGCAGTGATTTTGGAGCCCCCAGAAATAAAGTCTGTCAGTGTTTCCATCGTTTCCCCATCTGTTTGCCATGAAGTGATGGGACCAGATGCCATGATCTTAGTTTTCTGAATGTTGCATTTTAAGCCAACTTTTTCACTCTTCTGTTTCACTTTCATCAAGAGGCTCTTTAATTCTTCTTTGCTTTCTGCCATAAGGGTTGTGTCATCTGCATATCTGAGGTTATTGTTACTTCCTCTGGCAATCTTGATTCCAGTTTGCACTTCATCCAGTCCAACATTTCTCATGATGTACTCTGCATATAAGTTAAATAAGCAGGATGACCATATATAGCATCGACGTACTCCTTTCCCGATTTGGAACCAGTCTATTCCATATCCAGTTCTAACTATTGCTTCTTGACCTGCATACAGATTTCTCAGAGGGCAGGTCAGGTGGTCCGGTATTCCCATCTCTTTAAGAATTTTCTACAGTTTGTTATGATCCATACAGTCAAAGGCTGTGGCATAGTCAATATAATAAAATATCTCTCATCAACTATAGTTGTAAAGAAGGAGGTATCTGAACATCTCTTGATATTTACTCAAGGAGACTACTTAGTTTTGTAGGTAAGAAAATAATTTTGCAAGTATCCCTTTTATAATATTGATAGCTATTAAAACATAGATATTCACTTAATATAATTTTGTATTTAAAGAACTATGTATTGAGACATAATTAAGAGACAAATCCTATTCTTAGATAGGGAGATTCAGTATTGTAATGAGATTGGTTCTCTGTAAATTAATCTAAGACTGTGTAATCACAATAAAAATACTAATGATACTTTAAAAATCTTGGTACACTTAGTCCATAATTTTTAATGGATGAATAAGCACATAAGAATGTCTTGAAAAATCTAGAAGAAGAGCAGTGGTCTACCAGGCTTCAGATGCATTATAAAATTTCATTAAGTAAAAGTTTGGTCTAAATGAGACACAGACCAAAGGAAGAGACACAAGAATCCAGAAATAAATCTCCAAAGGCATTTTTATTGCATATGGTTTTTATACATGATAAAGATAACATTTCAACTCATGGGGGAAAATGATATTGAGTTATATCTCCCTTTCCATTATAAAATAAAATTAAAAAGATAAAGCTTGTATATATATGGAATTTAGAAAGATGGTAACAATGACCCTATATATGAGACAACAAAAGAGACACAGATATAAAGAACAGACTTTTGGACCCTGTGGGAGAAGGCGAGTGTGGGATGACGTGAGAGAATAGCACTGAAACATGTATATTACCATATGTGGAGTAGATGACCAGTTCAAGTTCTATGCATGAAACAGGGCACTCAGAACTGTTCACTGGACAACCCAGAGGGATGGGATGGGGAGGGAGCGGGGAGAGGGGGTTCGGGACTGGGGGACACATGTACACCCGTGGCTGATTCATGTCAATGTATGGCAAAACCCACCACAAAATTGTAATTAGTCTCCAATTAATTAATTAAAAAAGTAATTCTACTCAACATTGTTTTATAAAAAAACTATTTTCCTAAATAAAATAAAGCTTGTTCATTATACTGAAATAAATTATTTTTGTTTGTCTGATTGTGAAAATAATTCTTGCTAAAGCCTTTGATGATTAGATAAACTGACAAAATAGTCAACATAGTTATAAATACTAAGACCTGTATTTTTTCACTTTTAGCTTTATATATTGCTAAGTCTCATCTTAAAACATTTCAATAAATTGGATGGGTTTTGTGCAGTTGTTAGAAAGAAAGCTCTTAAATTTGGCAAAAAGGACCAAATAAGTAAAAACTCCTTTGTATATGATGATTGCTGAAAAATCATCACAAATTTATGGAATGTTAATCCTTCAGTAAATATGAGGAAGGTTTATATTGTTTGAGTTTTAGATTGTGCTGCATTTTAACTTTTATCATTTTTAATACAGTAAAAACACTTAACGTGAAGGATTTAAAATGTTTACTGAATCTAAGGTGTAATTCTGTTTTATTGAAACTCCAATTTTTCATGTTAGAGCACCTTTATAAATTTACAGTGCAAGTCACTCATAATCAACAGAAAATCATGCTGACTTACTTTTCAAATAACATCAGGTTCATTCAGAAAGGAACAACAGAAATAATTTAATGACTATGAGTTTAAGGTTTTTAGTATGTCTTAGTATTACTGTCTTAGAACTGATTGTATATATGAACTTAACTGATTTTCTATACTAATTTTGTATTCAACCATAATAATTTTCTTATTGTTTCTTTTTAAAGTTTTACTTTTTGGCCTTTTTATTTTGTATTAGGGTGTAGCCGACTAACAGTATTGTGATAGTTTCAGGTGAACAGTTTCTAATAAATATTTTAGTTGATTCTTTGAGAGTTTACAAGTATGCAATCTTATTATTTATAAACAGCAGTGATTTTACCACCTCCTTTTAGATTTTTTGACTCTTTTCAGATTCCCCTCCCCCCCCCCCTTTGCTAATTGTGTTGGCTAATACTTGCAGGACAGTGTTAACTTACAGATAAAATAGTTGTCATCCTTGACTTGTTCTTTGGGAATGCTTCTAATTTCCCCATTGGGCATTATTCTGACTTTTGGTTTGAGACATATATTTTTTGTTAAGGAATTTTCTAGCTTTCTGTATTTTGTTTAGCTTTTTTAAAGAAAGATTATTGAATTTTGTTAAATGTTATTTCATCATCTATGGAGATAGCCAGATAATTTTTCATCTTACACCTCTTGATATGATAGATTATATTAAATATTGAATTCAAACGCTAAAATCTTGATTTCTAGGAATATTTCTACTTTCTTAGTTGCAGTCATTTTGTAAAAAATTAGAAAGCTTTTCTTTCTTTTTAAATGGTCTGTAACAGTTTAAATAGTACTGGCATTATCTGTCCTTTACAGGTTTAGTAGTATTCCATTTGAAATCTTTTGGGCTTAGTGTTTTTTAATAGAGGCTAGTTCTTAACACGGAGAAGGCAATGGCAACCCACTCCAGTACTCTTGCCTGGAAAATCTCATGGATGGAGGAGACTGGTAGGCTGCAGTCCATGGGATCGCTAAGAGTCCACATGACTGAGCGACTTCACTTTCACTTTTCCCTTTCATGCATTGGAGAAGGAAATGGCAACCCACTCAAGTGTTCTTGCCTGGAGAATCCCAGGGATGGCAGAGCCTGGTGGGCTGCTGTCTATGGGGTCGCACAGAGTTGGACATGACTAAAGTGATTTAGCAGCAGCAGCAGCAGCAGTTCTTAACAACTTTTAAAATTCAATAGTAGTTAATATTTTAGGCTTTCTCTCTCTTCCAAGGTTACTTTTGTTAATCATTCTGCAGTTTTAAAATATATTTGCAGTGTTGTAATAGTAGTAATCACTGTCTCTAATTGATTTTTAAAATCTTCCTTGTAGCTATGATTGTTGCTTCCTTATTGTTTCTCATTTTGTATATTTGTGATTCTTTTTTGATTGGATTGTTTTTATTAACTGTTTTATTCCAAAGAACTAGCTTAAAAAAATGACTTCTTTTTATTATTTCTTCATGCTTAGGTTTACTTTATTCTTGTAACTCAAAATCGATGCTTTAATATATTTATTTTCATTTTTATTTCTTAACACAATACATGGTGCATAT
The DNA here is from genome assembly GCF_049115385.1 of Moschus berezovskii. Lineage (NCBI taxonomy): Eukaryota > Metazoa > Chordata > Mammalia > Artiodactyla > Moschidae > Moschus > Moschus berezovskii. The sequence goes on along the minus strand of NC_142461.1, from coordinate 118,270,454 downwards.
ATTTGAAGCCATGGTATTTTCTGACTGTTTTAGTTTTTTCCCGCAGGACTTATTATGTAGTGATGTGTATTTACTTTGGTTATTTTAAGACATCATTGCTTTTTTTTTGTTTTTTTTTAAGTTTTTGTAATTTAAGGGTTATTTCTAGATGGCAGGGTGTGTTTGTATGTTTGGTTTTTTGGCTTAGTTATTATTTCTAGTTTTTTTTTCACAATAATAAAAGATATTTATCAGTTTTCACAATCAGTAGTCAGACAAAAAAAAAAATAGTCACAGTTGCAAAGCCATAATGGGAACATGATTAATCTAACAGTATGAAATAATTACATACAATTTGGAAGATCAAGCAGAGTGATGTAAGTGAAAGTGCATACATGCACATGTTTTCATCTACCCAGCCAGTCTGTGTCATTTGGTTGATACATTTAATCCATTTACATTTAAGATAATTATTGATCTGTATGATCCTGTTACCATTTTCTTAATTGTTTTGGATTTATTTTCTGTAGGTCTTTTCCTTCTCTTGTGTTTCCTGCCTAGAGAAGTTCCTGTAGTATTTGTTGTAAAGCTGGTTTGGTGGTGCTGAATTCTCATAACTTTTGCTTGTCTGGAAAGCTTTTGATTTCTCCATCAAATCTAAAGGAGACTCTTGCTGGGTAGAGTATTCTTGGTTGTAGGTTCTTCCCTTTCATTGTGTTAAATATGTTGTGCCATTCCCTTCTGGCTTGTTTCTGTTGAGAAATCAGTTGATAGCCTGATGGGAGTTCCCTTGTATGTTATTTGTCGTTTCCCCCTTGTTGCTTTTAATATTTTATTTTTGTCAGTTTGATTACTGAGTGCCTTAATGTGTTCCTCCTTGGGTTTATCCTGCCTGGACTCTCTGTACTTCCTGGACTTGGTTGACTATTTCCTTTCACTTGTTAGGGAAGTTTTCAGCTATTATCTCTTCAAATATTTTCTCAGGTCCTTTCTTTCTTCTCTTTCTGGGATCCCTATAACGTGAATGTTGGTGTGTTTAATGTTGTCCCCTAGGGCTTCACTGATCGCTCGGCTGGTAAAGAATCTGCCTGCAATGTGGGAGAGCTGGGTTCGATCCCTGGGTTGGGAAAATCCTCTAGAAGAAGGCAAAGGCTACCTACTCCAGTATTTTGGCCTAGAGAATTCCATGGACTGTAGTCCATGGAGTCACAAAGAGTCTGACACAGCTGAGCGACTTTCACTTTCAGAGATCTTTTAGGCTGTCTTCATTTCTTTTCATTCTTTTTACTATATTCTGTTCTGCAACAGTAATTTCCACCATTCTGTCCTCCAGGTTATTTATCTGTTCTTCTGCTTCAGTTATTCTGCTATTGATTCCTTGCAACCCACTCCAGTATTCTTGCCTGGAAAATCCCATGGATGGAGGAGCCTGGCAGGCTGCAGTCCATGGGGTTGCAAAGAGTCAGACACAACTGAGCAACTTCACTTCTCTTCAATATATTATTCATCTCTGTTTGTTTGCTCTTTAGTTCTTGTAGGTCTTTGGTAAACATTTATTGCATCTTCTCCATTGTTTTTCCAAGCTCCTGGATCATTTTCACTGTCATTATTCTGAATTATTTTTCTGGAAGGTTGCCTATCTCTACCTCATTTAAATGTTTTTCTGGGGTTTTATCTTGTCCTTTCATCTGGGAGATAAGTTTCTGCTTTTTCATCATGGTTAGCTTTCTATAATATGGTTTTTGTTTTAGCTGCTGTGGAACTGTGCTGCTTCCTTCTGCCCTCTGATGGATGAGGCTAAGAGGCTTGTGTTGGCTTCTGATGGGAGGGACTGGCAATGGGAAAAACTGGGTCTTGCTGTGGTGGGCAGGACCTTGCTCAGTAAAGTTTAATCAAATTATCTGCTGATGAGTGGGGTTGCACTCCCTCCCTGGTAGTTGTTTGGCCTGAGGCAACCCAGCCCTGGGGTCTAGAGAGTTTATGCCAAGGGGGACCTTCCTGGCCTGCTGCTGCCAGTGTCCCTGTGGTGAGGTTCTGCTGACCCAGGCCTCCACAGGAGACCCTTCAACATGAGCAGGTAATTTTGGTTCAGTCCCCTGTGGGATTACTGCTCCTTTCCTCTGGGTCTTGGTACATGCAGGATTTTGTTTGTGCTTTTCAAGAATGGAGTCTCTCTTTCTCCCAGTCCAATAGAAGTCCTATAATCAAATCCCACTGGCCTTCAAGGCCAGATTTCTTGGGGATTCCCAGTCCCTTTGTCAGATCCCCAGGCTGTGATGCCTGACATGGGGTTCAGAACCTTCACAACAGTGGGTAAACTTCTTTGGTATTATTATTCTCCAGTTTGTGGGTCACCCACCCAGTGGGTGTGGGATTTGATTTTATTGATTGTGCCACTCCTACTGTCTTGCTGTGGCTTCTTTGTCTTTGGGCGTGGGGTATCTGTTTTGGCGAGTTCCAGTGTCCTCCTGTTGGTGGTGGTTCACAGTTAGTTGCTGTTTTGGTGCTTTCGCAGGCGGAGATGAGCACACATACTTCTACTCCACCATTTTGAAATGAGACCCTATTTCTAGTTTTAATGAATTTCTTTCAGAGAATGTTGTTTAATAATATTTCTCTTTCTTTGATCTTATTGAGACTTTTTGGTGGCATGCTGTTTGGTTACTTGTTGTGTTTCATGAATACATGAAGATAGTTTTTTTTCCCCACGTACACAGAGTTTGATATTATCAGTGAAAATGACCTTGCTATGTTATATAGGTCTTCTGTATCCTAGTAACAATATACTTTTACTTCTCCCTATATTTCCTTTAGTTTTCCTTTATGAGTGTTGATGCTTTTCTATTTGATGAGTAGATGTTCCTAAACTGAAAGCACATCCTTTAAAAAATACTTTTTACTTTGAAATGATCACAGATTCATACAAAATTGGAAAAAACAGATACACAAGCAGGTCCTGTCTCTCCTTCACCTAGCCTTCCTCAGTGGTTACATCTTGCATGACTATAGTTAAATAACACAGCAGGATATAGTTATTGGTTCAATTCATAGAGCCTATTCAGATTTCACTAGTTCTGCATTACACTTACTTGTGTGTATGTATTTTATATTTGTTTAGTTTTATCATATGTGTAGCTTCATATAACTACATCACAATTTAGATCCAAAATTGTGCAGAGTTCCTTTTTGCTTCCCCTTTGTAGTCATACCAGCTCTCTTCCACCTGCCCCATTCCTAACCCCTGACACCCCAATCTGTTTTCCATCTCTATAATTTTATTTCAAGAATATTATAAAATGGGATCACATACTATGTAACCTTTTGGAATTGGCTTTTTAAATTCAGCATATTCTTGAGATCCATCCAAAATGTTATATTCTTGTGATCCATTCAAAATGTTAAGTGTAACAATAATTCTTTTTTATTGCTGAGTAGTATTTCATGGCATTAATGTAGCACAGTTTGTTAGTCATATTCTTTTTGAAGGACATTTGGATGTTTTCCAGTTTTTGGCTCTCACAAATGAGGCTTCCATGAATATATGTGCACAGGTTTTTGTCTGAATGTAAGTTTTCATTTCTCTGGTGTATATACCTGAGTGTAATGTCAGAGGCACATGTAAATACATTTTTACTTTTATAAGAAATTGCTGAACTTTTTTCCAGTGTGTGTGTGTGTGTGTATTCAGTCACTCAGTTGTGTCCAACTCTTTGTGACCCCATGGACTGTAGCCCTCCAGGTTCCTCTGTCCATGGAATTCTTCAGGCAAGGATACTGAAGTGAATTGCCATTCCCTTCTCCAGGGGATCTTCCCAACCCAGGGACTGAATCTGGGTCTCCTGCACTGCAGGCAGATTCTTTTCCTTCTGAGTCAACAGGTTTTTTTTTTTTTTCAGAGTAGAGGTACCTTTTTACACTTCCACTATTATGTTTAAGTGATCTAGTTTCTCTGCATCCTTGCCAGCATTTGGTATTATCATTATTTTCTAATTCGATCATTCTGATAGGTGTGTATTGATAGATCACTGTGGTTTTAACTTACATTTCCCTGATGGCTGTGATGTTGAACATCTTTTCATGTGTTTATTTTCTATTTGTATCATCTTCTCAGTGAAATATCTATTCATGTCTGCTATCTGATTTTCTAATTGAATTATTAGTCTTTTTGCTGTTGAGTTTTAAAAGTTCTTTATGTATTTTAGATAGAAGTTTTTTGTTGGATATATGATTTGTAAATATTTTTTCCCAGTCTGTAGTTTGTCTTTTCATCCTTATAAAGGGTTTTTCACAGAGCCAAATTTATTATTTACAATTTTCCTTTTATGGATTGTGTTTTTGTTATCAAGAATCCCTCTGTAACAGACTCACAGACTTAGGGAATGAGCAATATTTGACAGGGGGAAGGATGGGGGAAGGGATACCTAGGGAGTTTGGGATGGACATGTACACATTGCTGTATTAAAAATGGATAACCAATAAGGACCTACTGTATAGCACATGGAACTCTGCTCAATGTTACATGGCGGCCTGGATGGGAAGGGTGCATTTGGGGGAGAGTGGATATGTGTATGTGTATGGTGGAGTCCCTTCGCAGTTCACTTGAATGTATTGCAACACTGACTGGCTATACCTCAATGCAAAATAGTTAAAAAAAAAAAACTCTCCTGTAGCTGTCGGTCTTAAAGATTTTCTTCTTTATTTGCTGTGCTTTTTTCCTTCTAACATTTTACATTTAAGTTCATAATCCATTTTGAGCCTGTTTTTAAATATAAGATGTGAGGTTCGATTGAGATCCTGTCTGTCACTTTCTTTCTTTGCCTGTGAATGCCCATTGCTTCACCTGTATTTGTTGGAAAGAAACGTCATCCTTTTTAATGCTATAAAATGACCTTTTTCTAGTTTAAAGCTTTGTTTGGTTGGGGGAGGGTAGTCTTGAATTTAATTTTGTGTCATATTATCAAACCTCATTTTGTGTGTATTTGCCTACTATATTTTTTGTCCATTGTTTTATTTTCAACCTTCAAAAAACTTAGTTTTAGGAGTCAGTTTACATTATAGGGTTGGTTTTTATTTTATGATCTAGTCTGAAAGTCTTTTTCTTTTGCCCTGGTGAGCTTAGCTCATTTACATTCATTTAAATGAAAGATGTTGGTCTAAGTTTTGAAACATTTTCTATTTTGGTTTTTATAATTTACAAACAAAATCTATAGGTATGTGGTATGTTTCCTTTACTTTTGTCCAGTTATTTTTAAGAGGTTTATGTGAGTATAGAGGCAAGTCTTCCTACATTTCAGGCTATCTATAATTTTCCTTATGATCCAAGGTTTAGTATGTTCATTTGTTCAGCTTTTGTCTCTAGCTAATAAGGTTAGGCAACTGTGTATGAAATTTTTCATAATATAAAACTCTGCCCTGCTACCATAGAAACAGAATATTCTTTGTAAATAGGGCATTTATGAGTGATTTCTCTTTAAGCCCTGATTTTTCTGTTTCATTGTTGGAACCAAGCTTGGGAATTTCTGCCTGTAGCATGTGTATCTTGTTCTCACTGTAATAAACATGAGTTCTAACCTTTACACTTTGAGAAGTTTATCTTCCTGTCTTTTAGTGAGATAGCAGTTTTCCTTCTCTGCTTTTATTCTTTTGAGCCCCAGCATGATCTCTATTGTTTTGGGGAACTCTTTCACATATTTTGAGTGATGAGTTTTAGCTTATCTTAATTTTATCAGAAAATGAATTTGTGTTTTTGTTTCCCTTCTGTTTGGATGATTTCCAAGAAGAGAAGGGGGAAATGGAGACTATGCCACTATTCTCAAAGTAGGAGTCAGTAGAAGTATCCTAAATATCTTGACAAACATGTTATTGTATTGTCATAAGTTATGTTTAATTATTGGGAGAGCAACATCTTTGTTGGGATAACTAGAACACATATTTCTGAAGTACTTTAGTTCTTTTCCTAAATTTTATTTTAAAGAATCATCTATTTAAAAGAATTTCATTTAACTTCTTAAAAAATAGCTAACTCTATTATAGTCTGTCTTTTTAAGTCTTGAAGACTTGACACTTAGAAATGTGTATTGTTTGACAGCTGCTTTTCTCCACCAGTAGTTCTGATAAAAACCAAAAGAATTTGTTGTCCACAAAGGGGTATTAGTAAGTTTTATTGTGAAGTAAGGGACTGTATTTTCATCCTTATAACTTTTACACTTTGAAAATTACATATACTTTAACAAATATCTACCATTTAAGAAAATTAATAGATTTCCTACAGTTTTAGTCTTTATCTCTGCAGTTCCTTCTCCTGTGTTCTGTTTTCTTCCCCTGTACTTTTTTTTTTTTTCACCCCCAAATCATCTCTCAGTTTGCCACTGTTTCAGTGGGTTTGCAGTGGGGAAATATTATGGGACTTTTCTACTTTTGTAGAATCTTTGAGGGTTGTGAGTTGTATGTTTAACCTTTTTTTTTCCATCTCCCTTCCCTTGATAAAGAAGGCCAGTGTCTTTTTTTTTTTAGTACTAGGGTAGTTGTCCAAGTACTATGTAGGAATCTGCTGCTGGTTATTTTGGTGGTTTCATATCATAAAAATAAATTGTCATAATACAAAAAGCATGTACAAGTTATCTGTTGCTATGCAACAAATTGCCCCAGAATTTTGTAGCTTAACAAATGTTTATTCTCTCTTTCAGTTCTTGAGGGGCAGAATGTGGGAGCAGCTTGTTAGCTGCATGGTTCTGGCCCAGGGTCTTTTTTCATATATAAATTGCAGCTAAGCTATTGGCTGGGGCTACAATCATCTCAAGGCTTAACTAAGGCTGGAGAATTTACTTCTAAGCTCACACATGTAGTTGTTGGCAGGCCTCAGTTCCTTCCTGGCTGTTTGCCAGAGACCTCTGTTCTTATGAAATGGGCTTTTCTGTAGAGTTCCCTGAAGGTCTTCATGTCATAGCAGCTGGCTTCTCTCAGAGTGAGTAATCCAAGAGAGAGAAAGATAGTAAGCTGAAGAGGAGGCCTGAGATGGAAACTGTGTATTTTTGTAACCTAATCTTGAAGTGACATACTATCACTTCTGTCATGTAGTATTGGTCACACAGACCAACACTGGTGAGAGAGGGCTACACGAAGTTCAGAGTTGTGAATACCAGGAGAAAGAGTTCACTGGTGATGACCTTGTAGGCTGATTCCTAAGAATAGCAACGATATATTTCAGAGTGAAGAACTTGTTTTATGCTTATTATTTTAATTTACATTTAGATACAATGTAAAATGATGGATAATGTTTGTATACTTATTCTTATATGTTCTATGGAGAAAGGAATTTTGGTTTATTTACACTGAATTTAAGAGATGACCTGGAGAAGTTTGTGATTAGGATCATTCTTCGATTTTCTTTTAATTCTCTTAATATCATTTGATGTCTTACTAATGTAAAGCCTAAAGAATTACTCACAAAATTTATGAAAGGAGATGTTTAGCTAAATATACTTGTCAATTATTTATTTCATTGTAATATTTTGTTTTTTCTCAAGATAGCTTATCTTGTTTGGTAAAGTTCCCTCTAATATTCAATAACAGGGAAGGAGTATCAACTTATATTTGTATAATGCTCTGGATTTATAAAATGTGTTTTTCCTAATGTATAGAAATAGATAAAGTTTTAGAGTTCATGCTTACCTGGTAAGAAGGAGTTTTAGAATTTGTTCTTAATCTTTTGGAGGATTCATAGATCCGTTTGAGAATGATAAGGGCAATGGTCTCTCCAGAGAAATGCACTTAGGTGCACAAAGGCAATTTCACAGTTTGGAAGGACCGTCAGGAGGTCCATGAATTTTAGATTGAGAATTCCTCCTTTGAAAACACAGGTAGATTTCTGATGGCTTCTGAAAGGAGTGCTTTTTTATTTTCAAAATACAAAGGGAAACATTGTCTCTGACTGTAATTAGAAATGTGTATTTGTTTTCATTTAATGTGGCGTCTAATTCATGTATCCTAATTATGGTTTTTGTTTCTGATTTTTGCTTCTTGTATAGCATCTGGAGCATAAGAACAGTGCTTATTTTCTTCTTTTCCAAGAGAACAGAAAGAAATAGTAAGTTTAATTTTGAAGTTTTTATAAATACATTAAAGAACCCATCTTATATGGTGCATTGGTTTGTAATTGAATGACAGGTTATGAAATGGTATACTGAAATGATAGTGTGGTAAATATTGAGAAGTTGTTCACTTTAAAGCATAAGAAAGTTTATGAATGATCAAACTGGTTCTATTTTTCAATTGTGTTATTTCTGTCTTGTCCATTTAGAATTTTTTTTACTCAATACACAAAATAAGTCATTTCTTTAGGTGAAGAGAAATTATACTGGTTATCTTTATAGAAAATTTATGTTATTGGGAGTTAAATATAGTTAAACATCTTTTGATTTATTCTATTAGTTGCATCTATTCCTTTCAGTCTCACAGTGGTGTGGAAGGTATTATTACCAAAACACAAAGCACTGTGCTTTTTATGCATTGACGGTATGCTGCTGCTGCTGCTGCGTCACTTCAGTTGTGTCCGACTCTGTGTGACCCCATAGATGGAAGCCCACCAGGCTCCCCCGTCCCTGGGATTCTCCAGGCAAGAACACTGGAGTGGGTTGCCATTTCCTTCTCCAATGTGTGAAAGTGAAAAGTGAAAGTGAAGTCGCTCAGTCGTGTCCGACCCTTAGCGACCCCACAGACTGCAGCCTACCAGGCTCCTCCATCCATGGGATTTTCTAGGCAAGAGTACTGGAGTGGCTTGCCATTGCCTTCTCCGGCATTGACGGTATAATTATACTAAAAGAATACACATATATATTGACTACCATTCTAAGTATTCATCATGATATTCCCAACAAAGAAAAGCAATGTTAGAAAAATTAGAACATTTAAAATGGGATATAGCAGAATTTCTTCATAAAAATAGAAAGTGAAAATGGAACGTCAAAGTAAGTTTCTGAGTGGCTTATTTCTGAAGTAAAGATAGCTGTTTACCAGTTGTGAGTTAATTTATGTAATTGCAGCAGATGAAAAAATGTATTTAGGGAAAATACTTGCTTGGCTAGTAGCCTTTTTAGCAAGAACAATTGGTTGAAAAGTTAAGAACATTGGAAGCAACAAAGTTCATTTAAAAACAAAAGACATATGATTTCAAGTGATTGTTAGTTGGCTCTTTTTTTTTTTTGGCCACACTGTTTGGCTTGTGGGATCAGTTCCCTGATCAGAGATTGAACCTGGACCATTGCAGTGAAAGTGCTGAGTCCTAACCACTGGACTGCTAGGGAATTCCCTGTCATTAGTTCTTGATGAGTTGACAGATGTTACTGATACAGCTCATTTGTAGTTTACTTGAGGCGTCAGTACTGAACTTGAAGTGACTAAAGAATTAGCCTCTGTAAACAGTCTGTGTAGAACATGCTGGGAGAGAATATTTTTAAAGAAGTTGAAAAAGCACTAATTTAATACAACCTGAAGTGGACTCTGCTGAGATTCATTTACAGCTGTTGGTGGTAAAGTATGTGTGAAGCAAAAAAAGGCTTAGTGGATTAATTTACAAAGCTCATGAAACTGTGAGGTGTTTAAATTCTGTGGTTATTCACTGTGTTGCTGCTGCTATTGCTAAGTTGCTTCAGTTGTGTCTGACTCTGTGCAACCCCATAGATGGAAGCCCACCAGGCTCCCCCGTCCCTGGGATTCTCCAGGCAAGAACACTGGAGTGGTTTGCCATTTCCTTCTCCAATGCATGAAAGTGAAAAGTGAAAGGGAAGTCACTCAGTTGTTTCCGACTCTTAACGATCCTATGGACTGCAGCCTACCAGGCTCCACCATCCATGGGATTTTCCAGGCAAGAGTACTGGAGTGGGGTGCCATTGCCTTCTCCATTCACTGTGCTACTCAACAGCAGATATCAATACTTGCAGAGCATATTTGAACCTGTCATGGGTTATTGAACTCGTATAGTCAATGGGGAACTTCATATGTGCTCACAGACTTAATCATCAGTTATGTGATCTTTTATCAGAAACAGAAGTGGGGGGGACTTCCCTGGTAGCCCAGTGGTTAAGAATCTGCCTTGTAACACAAGGGGTACAGGTTCAATCCCTAGTTGGGAAACCAATATCCCATTTGCCATGGAACAATTAAGCCCATGCACTGCAACTGCTAAGCCTTCAAGGCACAACTGTGTGCCGCAAAAAAAGATCCTGCATCATGCAATGAAGATCCTGCATGCCACAACTAAGACCTGACACAGTCAAATAATAAAAGAAATAGAAGCAGTTGGATGGATTAGTAATAGTAGTAAAGTTCTATTTTGATATTTTGAGCTCAGCCAGGATCAAAATGTTTCTGAGGCAAACTGCCTTCAATCACTGTGAATGAAGTGGGCTTTGGAAATTAGGTCTTGCAGACTTGATAATGGTTCTTAATGAACTCAGCCTAAGATCACAAGGTGAAACAATGCTCATATGTGAAACCTATAGTGCTATAAAAGTGATTTAGAAAGCAAATAACAATTTAATGACAAAAAGTAATTTTTTAAAAAGTGCTATGAAGTTAAGATAATCTCCATTCCCACACAGATTTGTAGCAGATACATTATATGAGCTCAAACTGCAGTTCCAGCAGTGTTTTTCACACCTCATGCAAGTACAAAGGAAATTTCCATATTTCACAATCCATTTAACTGAAAGTTATTAATTTGCAGTGACATAGTAAAGACAAATATCAAGAGAAGGATCTAAAGAATTTTATAAATGCCTTTCACACAGTAAATATGCTCAATAAAAATCATGTGGTTATCAATTGATTTAAATATTTAGCAGCACCTATCTGTGTGAAAAAGTTTTCAAAAATAAAATGTGTGAAATCTCATTACAGATAAACTAACAGATTGACTTTTGCAGTCAGTTTTGGTGGTAGGGGATACTAAGTTTGAATCTCAATTAAGTGAAATGTTATCCCCCACCTACCTCCTAAAATTTTTCTTTTCTTTGGTAGACCTATGTTACAAACAGTTGACCACAATTATTATTATATTTGAATTTTGTCATTAAAGGTTTTGTGGAAATTCATTTACTCTTTTGCTTTAAAATTACCAACTTAATCTTGTCTTTTGGCCCATAAAGCCATTTGCTGTCTGGCCCTTTATAGAAAAAGTTTGCTGATCTCTGCATTAGAGGCTGAATATTTGGCTTGGTCTTATCTAAGTAAAGATGACTGTTCTCTTTAAAGATGTCAGCAGTTTTTTTCTTCTTTCAGTAATAAGTCAGCTATAACATCAAAGACTACTTAATACATTTTGGAAAAAATATAGTAAAATCATCTTTTCAGAAGTTTATATTTCTTTGAATTTTTATGTAAATAATATTATTTGAATTGATATTTAGATGTTTGCTACTCCAAAACTTCAATGAAGAGATAATTTTGTAAGTAAATTTAATGAAAAATTAAGAACAATGATTTACATTCTATTTGGTAAAATTTTTAAAATTAATTTATTTTTTAATTTAAGGATAATTGCTTTACAGAATTTTGTTTTCTGTCAAACCTCAACCTGAATCAGCCATAGCTATACATATATCCCCTCCCTTTTGAACTTCCCTCCCATCTCCCTCCCCATCCCACCCCTTTAGGTTGATACAGAACCCCTGTTTGAATTTCCTGAGCCATATAGCAAATTCCCATTGGCTATCTATTTTACCTATGGTGGTAAAATGTTTAAATCAAGTTTTAAGTCTCTTCTTTCTCACTGGGATAGTATTCCTATTTATGCTAGTTCAGTATTTCTAGAGAAAAACTAGAAACCTAAAATAAATTTGTAAAGCAGATACTGATGTTCGTAAATTATATCCTTTGAAATGATTGTTTATGTTCTACCAGTGCAACCTAACTAAGCCCGCAAATCTTGGAAAAGTTTAATTTTGAAAAGTAATTAGTATCATCTTCCTTTCCAAGTCCCTCCTCAGGTGTAATTCTGTAGGTTTTCAAAGGTTTTCTTTTTAGTGCTCATTTTCTTGAAGATCAAATAGCTTAATAAAATGTTCTTTTCTTATAAATAAAGAGAACATTTTTATTACCAATGTATAAAAAGAGAATCAGTTTTAATTTTGTAAATTAACATGGGTGGGATGTTGAAAGGAAGGAGAAATTATAAAAAGCAATGTTTCTGAAAATATTTTTAAAAATATATTTTTTTACAATTGGGAAAAGAGTTTTATTCCATGTAAAGTCCATTTTTTCCCAGCTAAGCTTGTAGTATATAATATAGGCAAACCTATAAAATATATGTGGGTAAAGATGAGATAACTTCTGTCTGTACACATCAGTGAGCAATCCTAAAATGAGAACATTTTCTTGCAGTTGCTTAATATGTATCATTTGACATGATTTTTTTCTTTTATCTTAAGCATCTTAGTATCTGATTTAGTTTTGTTTTAAATCTTGTTTTCTAGATGAAGCATTGGATGATTTAAAATCCCAGAAGAAAAAGATAGTAAGTTAACTTTTATTTAAGTTAATTTGTATAAAGCTAATAAATTAAGGACTGAATAATTAATGTTTATATGCTGTAAGTAATGACTCTCCAAGGAACACTATGCTTTTAAATAGCAATTTAATGGTGCAGTTAAATTATGAATATTTTTGCTAGTAAATAATGATTGACAGGAAAAAGTAGTTAGATGGACTTACGAGATTCTGAGAGTCCATGTCAGTTGGAAGCTGAGAAGTTAGTAAATGAATCATTTTGGAGCACTAAATGAGGCAGAGGGGTAAAAAGGTGAGTATCTAGACTTGTTATTGGGGCCAAAAAAGGACCAAACATCATGTCAGTTCTCAGATTTCTTTGACATAATAAGACTAAGAGAGAGGGGAATCAAGAGGGTTGGCTATAAAAGAAATTTAACAATGAAAAAAGAAAAATAACCCTAGATAAAAGGTGGGGGTGGGGAAGAGAATATTTCTTATTTGATTTCTTCCATTGTCTATCAGCAGTTCTAATTACATGGGCATCTATTGTGGGGCCAGTTAAATGCATCCTTCAGCTGGGTTGGAAAGACGAGGACCAAGAGAGAGGTTGATATTTAGTAGTTTTACTAAGTGAATTGAACTTGGTGTTTGACTTGAATTTACATATACTTTTCCAACATAATTATTTTTGAAATATAAAAATGATAGTTGACAGGAGTATCATGTTATATGGAAACTTATTTAATGATATTTAATCATATGCAAAATCAATTTAATGTAATTTATTCTAACGTCCCAGCTGAGCTATTTAAAATCCTAAAAGCCGATGCTATTAAAGTGCTGGATTCAACATGCCAGCAAATTTGGAAAACTCAGCAGTGGCCACAGGACTGGAAAAGGTCCGTTTTCATTCCAGTCCCAAGAAGGACAGTGCCAGAGAATGTTCAAACTACCATACAGTTGCTCTTATTTCACATGCTAGCAAGATAATGCTCAAAATCCCTCAGGCTAGACTTCAGCAGTATGTGAACTGAGAACTTGCAGTTGTACAAGTTGGACTTAGAAAAGGCAGACGAACCAGCGATCAAATTGGCAGCATCCTTTGGATCATAGAGAAAGCAAAGGAATTCTAGAAAAATATCTGTTTCTGCTTCATTGACTCTGCTAAAGCCTTTGTGTGGATCACAAAAAACTGTGGAATTCTTAAAGAGATAGGAGTACCAGACCACCTTACCTGCCTCCTGAGAAACCTGTATGCAGGTCAAGAAGTGACAGAACTGACTGGTTCAGAATTGGGAAAGGAGTATGACAAGGCTGTATATTGTTACCCTCCTTATTTAACTTATATGCAGAGTACATCATGTGAAATGCTGGGCTGGATAAATCAGAAGCTGGAATCGAGATTGCCAGGAGAAATAACAGCAGCATCAGATATGCAGATGTTACCACTCTAATGGCAGAAGTTTAAGAAGAACTAAAGACTGTCTTGATGAGGATGAAAAAGGAGAGTAAAAAAGGTGGCTTGAAACTCAACATTAAAAAAAGTTAAGATTGTGGCTTCTGGTCCCATCACTTCATGGCAAATAGAAGGGGAGAAAGAGGAAGTAGTAACAAATTTTATTGTCTTGAGCTCCAAAATCACTGTGGATGGTGACTTCAGCCATGAAATTAAAAGTGCTTGCTCCTTGGAAGAAAAGCTGTGATAAACCTAGATAGCCTGTTAAGGCGCAGAGACATCACTTTGCTGACAAAGGTCAGTGTAGTCAAAGCTATGGTTTTTCTAGTAGTCATGTACTGATGTGAGAGTTGGACCAAAAAGAAGGCTGAGCACTGAAGAATTGATGCTTTCAAACTGTTGCTGAAGAAGACTCTTGAGAGTCCCTTAAACTGCAAGGAGACCAAACCAGTCAATTCTAAAGGAAATCAACCCTAAATATTCATTGAAAGGACTGAGGCTAAAGCCGAAGCTCCAGTATTTTGGCCGCCTAATACGAAGAACCGACTCATTGGAAAAGACGCTGATTGAGGGAAAGAATGAAGGCAAAAGGAGAAGAGAGAGGGTGTCAGAGGAGAAGATGGTTGGATGACATCACCGATTCAATGGACATGAATTTGAGCAAACTCAGGGAGATAGTGGACGACAGAGGAGCCTGGTGTGCTGTAGTCCATGGAGTGGTAGAGTCAGACACTACTTAGGGACTGAACAACAACAATGTAATAAGTAACAATTGTGGATGAAACTAATAAAAGTTATGAAGGTTAAGGTTAATGTTAAAAATTGTTCTGTGAATTGATAAGAAAAGATACTAGTCAAGGGATTTAAGTACCTAAAAAGTAAAGAAGCTTTAATTTTGAAAGGATTTCTTAATCTTTTTTTGTTTGATGTCTCACAGTCTTCCATGAGGTATTTATCAAAATTGCATTGACATTTTTGGTGATCCTAAATTGAGTTGTAAACATATTCCCATTGTATCTTAGTATATTTCTGGCATTTTGTGTGTTATGGAACAGCCAGAAGTTCAAAATGAGGAAATGCCAATGATTCTCAATAATATAGAAGTTGTGATATGATTAGTTTGGTTTGCTGATGTGATGAAGAAGATCTGATAGTGTTGATGAAAGCCAAGCCCTACCTGTACCAAAATGGAGAAATACTGATTAACATAGAAGAGGCAAAGAGGAAGACAAAAGGAAAAAAGAGAAGTTCTAAGTGATGAGAAGTTGAATTACATGACCAGAAAACAGAATCTTAGAGAACATATATGATTGGGGAAAAATTCTCAGTAGAGGAACAGAACAGACTTAGAAAATTCTATGAGAGAGCAAACTAAGCTATTTACTTCTTAAATAGCCCTTGATGGAATCGCAAAATAGAAAATGTGCATCTAGGTCTGCCAGTTGGGAAATTCAGTTCAAAGTTCAGTTGTTTTGTATATATAAATGGTTTATGAGGCATCAGTATTACAGAATAGTTCAGAATGGCATTTCTCTTGTAGTATGATTAGAGAAAAATAAGTTTGTAGCACTCTAAGGGAACACAGTTTGCATTGAATTGATTGTTTCAGGTTACAGTACTGTTGCTATTGGGAACTAGTCTCTTGTCTTTAATGCTCATGCCCTCAACAGAGTTGCTTTGTTTCAGAAGTACTTTATACTTTGTTTAGAACAATGGGTGTTAAAGGGTGAATTTGTAAGGAGCACAGTGTTAGCTAATGATTATACTGCTAATGAGAGGAGAAAGAAGGGACATTGCTTTTCCGCGAAAACAAAATGTAACCAAATGTTTTACCCTACATGTATAGCTTTAAAAATACTGACATGACAAATAACTATTAGTTTAAAACTACCCAACTCTTAACTCTTTCATTAAAAAAGTTAATATAAATTATATTTACTACTTGATGTTTTATTGAAGGTGGTTTCCTCAGGGATGCATCTCTTTAATCTGGATAGATCTGTAATGTAATTTATAATTTGTGAAAGTGTAATTTGTAACAGTCAACATGAATTATCAATTGATTAAAAAATTACTAAGAAAGGAAAATGAATAAGAACAATCTTTTAAAGCAATGTTTTAAATCTAAGGACTTAATATAAGTATTTACTTACTAAAATAAAGCTAGGAATTAATCTTTAGTTACCTAAAAAGTCTCCCAAGTCTAGATGTGAACATTTTGCCACTCACGTATTTTGTGGTCTTTTTTTTTTTTAAACTTTTAGTTTAAAAAAAATCACTGTCAGCAGATAATCCGTCTGTATCCATGAGCATTCCATTAAAACAGTTCAAAGTCAAAATCCAGCAAAATGCGAGTCAAAATGACCTCTCTAAGTGACTTCATGAAAATTCTGTGCTTTTTTCTGAGTAGTACAGGTATTTCTGTGTGGTAAGTCCTTCCTGGCATTTTTCAGGCAATTTATATTTTTCCAAGTCCTGAGGAGAATTGTTTGAGAAATTGGGAACATGGGAAGAAGTATTATAATTCTCTGAGAATTAAAACTTAACAATCACTGCAAATGTTACTGGTTCAAAAGAATCCACTGCCAATTGAAAGCAGGAGCAAAAACAGCTGACATGCTAAGCTGTAGGTTAATGTGGACATTTCAGGTAACAGGACAGAAGCACATAAAAGAGAAATGGAACAATCTACTTAGTCTTGCTTTTGTGGCCGTGTTATAAGTATGTTATGGGCCTTGTCTCTTATAATAGTTATTCTTACAAGTAAATGTTAGTAAGTTTATTTATTATTTATTATTTTTTAAGGACTTCTTTTGCTTTCTTCCAAAGTTTATTTCATGGAATGTCACTCACAGTATACTATAGTATACTCTGTACAGAATCCTGTACAAAGTGACATTCCATGAAATAAATTTTGGAAGCAAAAAAAGTCCTTAAATTGACAATTTTAGCATATGATTCTGTATGGGGCTATTAACCTCACTAGAAATTTCAAATGTTACATTTTTATATTACCCAATAATATTTGCTGGCATTTTCCAGTGTTTGAATATTCACTGTAGGCTACAGATCTTTGTAAATACTTTAACAGAAGAAATGCAGAGAGAGAAGTTAGTGTTATTGTAGAATATGCCTATGTGAAATCAAAAAATAATTTAAAATCTGAATTATTAAAAAAATATTGATTTCAACAGCAAAACTAAAATCAGAGTAAGCAGACAATATTTTCTGGTTCAAAATTGGGAAAGGAGTATGTCAAGGCTGTATATTGTCACCCTGCTTTTTCAGCTTATATGCAGAGTACATCATGTGAAATGAGGCTGGATGAAGCTCAACCTGGAATCACGATTGCCAGAAGAAATATCATAACCTCAGATAGGCAGATGACACCCACCCTAATGGCAGAAAACGAAGAGGAACTGAAGAGCCTCTTGATGAAGGTGAAAGAGGAGAGTGAAAAAACTGGCTTAAAACTCAACATTCAAAAAATGAAGATCATGGCAACTGGTCTCATCACTTCATGGCAAATAGGTTGGGAAACAATGGAAACAGTGAGAGACTTTATTTTTTGGGCTCCAAAATCACTGGATGGTGACTGCAGCCGTGAAATTAACAGATGCTTGCTCCTTGAAATACAAGCTATGACATACCTAGAAATGTATTAAAAAGCAGAGACATCAGTTTGCTGACAAAAGTGCATATAGTCAAAGCTATGATTTTTCTAGTAGTCATGTATGGATATGAGAGTTGTACCACAAAGAAGGATGAGCACGGAAGAATTGACACTTTTGAACTGTGGTGCTGGAGAAGACACTTTAGAGTTCCTTTGGACAGCAAGGAGATCAAATCAGTCAATCCTAAAGGAAATCAACCTGGAATATTCATTGGCAGGACTGATGCTTAAGCTGAAGCTCCAATACTTTGGCCATCTGATGAGAAGAGCCGACTCATTGGAAGGGACCCTGATGCTGGGAAAGATTGAAGGCAGGAGGAGAAGGGGACGACAGAGGATGAGATAGTTGGATGGTGTCACTGATTCAGTGGCCATTAGTTTGAGCAAACTCTGGGAGATGATGGAGGACAGAATCCTAGCATTCTGCAGTCCATGGAGTTGCAAAGAGTTGGACATGCCTGAGCGACTGAACAACAGCAAGGCATTATTTTATCATTTTAAAAATATGTGTTTAAATGTGAAACATGTACCCTAAAGCTGTGAATTGAAGATGCTTTTGGGCACACTCTTAATAATTTGACCAAAGTCAATACAAAAAAGACATTTTTAAAGAAAATGTTATGTATTTATTTTCTGCTTCACTGAGTTTTCCTTGCTGTGTGTGCGCTTTCTCTAGTTTCAGTGAGCAGGGGCTGCTCTTCACTGTGGTGGGCTTCTCGTTGCAGTAGCTTCTCTTGTTGTGTAGCATGGGCTCTTGGACATGCAGTCTTCAGTAGCTGCAGTTTGTGGGCTTCATTGGTTGTGGTGCCTCGGCTTAGTTGCTCTGTAGCATGTGGGATCGTCCCAGACCAGGGATCAAACTGGTGTCCCCTGCATTGGCAGGCAGATTCTTAACAAATGGAGCACCAGGGAAGTCCAAAAGACATTTTTCTCTTTTTTAAAAATTTTATTTTTTAATATATTTTTGGCTGCATTGGGTCTTTGTTGCTATGCGGGCTTTTCTCTAGTTATGGCGAGCAGGAGCTGCTCTCTAGCTGCAGTGTGCAGGCTTCTCATTGCAGTGGCTTCTCTTGTTATGGAGCATGGGCTGTAAGGCATGTGGGCTCAGTAGATGTGGCTCCTGGACTCTAGAACATAGCCTCAGTAGTTGTAGTGCATGATCTTAGTTGCTCCGGGGCATGTGCGATCTTCCCGACTCAGGGATTGAATATGTGTCTCCTGCATTGGTAGGTGGATTCTTGACCACTGAGCCACCAGGGAAACCCCAAAAGACGTTTTTCTACATGTGGAATATTCATTATGAAACAAGGATCAAGAATATTAGATAGGGCAATTAATGCTTTGTGCGTTTTAAAATTTTATTTCAAGAATTATAATTTAAATATTGTAGAATTATCTCTCAAAATAAAAAAATATGACATTTATTTTGTGTTAGTGTTCCCCTCTTTTAGTGTTCTCTGATGAAATTCTGTATCAGGTAGAAATAATTTTTATATGTTCTCAAAATATATAAGCTTGCCAAAATAATGTTGATTCATAATAAATAATCATGTTTTATTTTTCTCTTTTTTATATTATTTAAATTTTTGGCTGTGCTGGATCTTTGTTGCTGCACAGGCTTTTTTTCTAGTTGCAGCAAGTGGAGGTTACTCTCTACTTTCGGTGCACAGGCTTCTCATTGCTGTGGCTTCTCTTGTTGAGGAGTACAGGCTCGGGCTTTAGTATTTGTGGTACGTGGGCTCAGTAGTTGCAACTCCTGGCTCTGTAGCACAGGTTCAGTTCTTATGATGCATGGGCTTAGCTACCCCGTGGCATGTGGAAGCTTCCCGGATTAGGGATCAAACTTGTATCTCCTGCATTGGTAGGTGGATTCTTTACCACAGAGCATCAGGGATGGGGAAACAGTGACAGACTATTCTTTTGGGCTCCAGAATCACTGCAGATGGTGACTGCAGCCATGAAATTAAAAGATGCTTGCTCCTTGGAAGAAAAGCTATGACTAACCTAGACAGCGTATTAAAAAGCAGAAACAT
Organism: Moschus berezovskii; assembly: GCF_049115385.1. NCBI lineage: Eukaryota > Metazoa > Chordata > Mammalia > Artiodactyla > Moschidae > Moschus > Moschus berezovskii. The sequence continues at coordinate 118,250,827 of NC_142461.1, read as the reverse complement.
TACTTTGCCAACAAAGGTCAAAGCTGTGGTTTTTCCAGTGTTCATGTATGAATGTGAGAGTTGGACGATAAAGAAAGCTGAGCACCAAAGAATTGATGCTTTTGAACTATGGTGCTGGAAAAGACTCTTGAGAGTCCCTTGGACAGCATGGAGATCCAACCAGTCCATCCTAAAGGAAATCAGTCCTGAATATTCATTGGAAGACTGATGCTGAAGCTGAAACTCCAATACTTTGGCCACCTGATGTGAAGAACTGACTCATTTGAAAAGACCCTGATGCTGGGAAAGATTGAAGGCAGGAGGAGAAGGGGAAAACAGAGGATGAGATGGTTGGATGGCATCACCGACTCAATGGACATGAATTTGAATAAACTCTGGGAGTTGGTGATGGACAGAGAGGCCTGGCATGCTGCAATCCATGGGGTCGCAAAGAGTCGAACACAACCGAGCGACTGAACTGAACTGAACTGACCCAGGGACTCCCTCTCTATATTAAATAAAAAACTTGAAACTGTCAATATAATCATATTACAGAAAAGCAATCCATTCTTTGTTACATCATTCATTATTATTTAAAGTGTGTAAAATATTTTGAAGAATACAGAGTAATTTATAATTTCAGGTATTCTGAGAATTCAATTTCTCATTCCTGAGTCCTGATATTAATATGTTGGGTAGTTGAAAACGTGTTTGAAAACTTGTTTCAGATCCACTCTGAAAAATTGATGTAATCTCTGAAGATTGTGTGTTTTGTGTTAGGTACTATTGTAGACTCTCCTATATTATTTAAATTTCACAACAGTGTTATGAGAAAATAGTATTATTTTTTCAGCTCTGCAAAAGGAGAAACTGGGGCTGACAGATTTGCTTAAAGTCTTTCTACAGCTAATTAAGAATGGAGATGTCCTTTGAACCTAGATCTTTTCTGATGATGTGGTTTCAAGTTTGTATTCTTCCCACTGATCAGATGTCTCTCTATATGAAGCAGATTATTCGCTTAAAATGTAGTAGGAATAACTGTGTTAATTGAGCTATTACATGAAAAAATATTTTTGATGCGAAGAACTGACTCATTTGAAAAGACCCTGATGCTGGGAATGATCGAGGACAGGAGGAGAAGGGGACAACCGAGGATGGGATGGTTGGATGGCATCACTGATGGACGTGAGTTTGGGTAGACTCTGGGAGTTGGTGATGCAGGGAGGCCTGGCGTGCTGAGGTTCGTGGGGTTGCAAAGAGTCGGACACGACTGAGCGACTGAACTGAAATGCAAAAGAGAATGGATTTGTATTTTTTATTTTTTAAAATTATTTTAAGACATTCAGAAAACAAAGATCATGGCATCTGGTCCCATCACTTCATGGGAAATAGATGGGAAAACAGTGGAAGCAGTGTCAGACTTTATTTTTTTGGGCTCCAAAATCACTGTGGATGCTGATTGCAGCCATGAAATTAAAAGACGCTTACTCCTTGGAAGGAAAGTTATGACCAACCTAGATAGCATATTAAAAAGCAGAGACATTACTTTGCCAACCAAGGTCTGTCTAGTCAAGGCTATGGTTTTTCCCGTGGTCATGTATGGATGTGAGAGTTGGACTGTGAAGAAAGCTGATCACCGAAGAATTGATGCTTTTGAACTGTGGTGCTGGAGAAGACTCTTGAGAGTCCCTTGGACTGCAAGGAGATCCAACCAGTCCATTCTAAAGGAGATCAATCCTGGATGTTCATTGGAAGGACTGATGCTAAAGCTGAAACTCCAATACTTTGGCCACCTCATGTGACGAGTTGACTCACTGGAAAAGACTCTGATGCTGGGAGGGATTGGGGGCGGGAGGAGACGGGGACGACAGAGAATGAGATGGCTGGATGGCATCACTGACTCGATGGACATGAGTTTGAATGAACTCCAAGAGTTGGTGATGGACAGGGAGGCCTGGCGTGCTGTGATTCATGGGGTCGCAGAGAGTCGGACACGACTGAGCGACTGAACTGAACTGAACTGAAAGAGGCTTCCTAGGTGGTCCTAGTGGTAAAGAACCCACTTGCTAGTGCAGGAGATGCTGGAGACGCGGGTTCGATCCCTGATGAGGAAGAAGATCCCCTGGAGGAGGAAATGGCAACCCACTCTGGTACTCTTGCTGGAGAATTCCATGGACAGAGGAGCCTGGCAGGCTGCAGTACATGGGGTCCCAAAGAATTGGACATGACTGGGTGACTGAGTACAAAGTAGAATAAAAGCTACAGTTGGCATCCTTAGTTGTACAAGCAATATTTTAAGTGATCATTCCTCACATATAGTATTGTAGCTATTGTATTGTGTACATATGAACCACTTTCATTATTACATATAATTTTGTTGTTATAACAGTGGTCTGGACTATAAAAATTAATTTGTAGAGGTCAGGGATTCAGTTCTTTGCTATTTCATGTAGATTATGTTCATTTGGGGATAGATCACATCTTGCCTTCTGTCCCCATTCCCAGTTTTTCCCCAACCCTAAAGAAGTAATGTTAAGAACATTTTCTTTACATCAGAAATTTAGATGTGCTTGTTTTAAGACTTTATGATAATTTTGAAGTAATTAGAAAAATGTTTTAGTTTCACTAAACCAAGATTAATAAATCATTCATCTAAGCACTTTAACTTCTTAAATATTATATTGAGTTTTTAATGAGAAATGTATTAACTACTATTGTGGCAGCATATTTTAGTTATAGTTTAACTTGGTAAATGTGCTCTGCTTTGCATTTTAAAATAAATGTCCTTTGTAATAAACATGACATTTAATGAATCTAAGTGGCTGTCAGTGGTCACTGAAAAGGAAAAGTTCTTCCAAGTTTTGCAAAAGCATTTTCATTCTGTATATTAGCTATCTGTCATAATTATGACTGTCCTGCTTTAAAGTAAAACTTTTTCTGATATTGGGCTTTAACTGCTAAAATGATGCTTTACTAGTGATTACTTTTGAAATTAAACCCACATATTAAGCCATAAAGTGACTTGAGTGCATTGTAAATAAAATGCTATAATAATGAAGTGCTTTAATTATAGTCACTAGTGTGAGCATAGAACTCAGTAAAATTTTTACTTAAATTCTTACTGTGTTCTGTTTTTTCCCTCTAAAGTTGTTTGAATCTAAGTAAAAAAGGGAGAGCTTCACCTTTTAAAGTCATTTGAGCAAATTCCATGAGAGAGCATGGCTGTTCTCCCAGTTACTGAGTTTACCCTGAATTTTGCAGCAAGCTAATTGCTTCTGCTAATAAATAATCTAAAATCGATGCTGACAGCAGTTAATTGGCACAGAGATTTTATTTTGTAAAGCTCTTGGCTAACGACCTTCTTTAAATTAATAGCATTAAGTGCCATGAGGAAATAAATCTGAGGAATTGCCTGTCATTTGCTTGTCATGTCTAATAACTTCCAATAATGATGGCTGATAGATTTTTGCACATTCCATTATTGAAGTTGGTGCATGTAATTATTCTCCTCATTATACGTAAACAATTAGCAATATTTGGTATTTCCTTGTAGTAAAGCTGTTAAATACAAGTAGCATATTAGAGGTTAGAAGCCATTTTAAATTCTGAATTTTATTATTTGAATGTAGGAAGTCTTTCATGCTATCTGGATGGATTATGTGATATTTATTTAAGCCTTGTACTTGAATACTTTTTGAATAGGACTTTTAAAAATATGAAGTGTATGAGTGTTTTAAAATGTGACAATTTGTGGAAATTTTTGTTTGTAGCTTGAAGAAGTCATGGAAAAAGAAACTTATAAAACAGCTAAATTAATTCTTGAAAGGTTTGATCCAGATTCAAAGAAAGCAAAGGTAAGGCTGTGATATCACCATTTTATTATAAATTGTCCATTGTAGTAGGACACTGTAATAACATTACTGTATTTGATAGGAGTTTGAGCCACCTTCTGCTGGAGCAACTGTAACTCCAAGACCTGGACAAGGTAAATAAACTTTGTAGAAACTGCTGCTGCTGTTGGAAAGATCCCTATTTACCCAAGTGAGTTCAAAAGTGTGATAGAGGTGTGAAAAGCTTAATGTAAAATGCTTTTATATTAATTTGTATTTGGTTATTTGGGATATTACTTAAAGTAGATGGCAGTAAGTTTATTTCATTTTCATTAAAGATGTTATCTGTTGAGATTAAATATATAGCTGGTTACAGTCTTTTGAAATTTAAGTGATTTCACCAATATTTTGTAATTCCCCCCACTTTAAATAAGAGTCTCCTGGAATATCTGCCATTATGAAAATTCCTACATCTTTATGATTTATTTTTGAGGAAATTAAATGAAGATTTTTGTTAAATTTGAGTTTCTTCTAAAATAACACTTTTAGTTAGGAAGAGGAAAATAATTTAGAAATGAGAAGAATATTGAATTACTGCTATATAATAGCATTAACTCTTGCTTTTTGAGGTTATATTGCCAGATTACTAGTGAAACAATTATTGTATCATTAAATTTTATGTAATTTAAAAAATGTTATTGATTTAAGTGTTTATATAAAGAATTCCCATGACTACTGTGTGAAAAGATATTTTTGAGTTTGCATTGGCTTCCCTTTTTGTTCTCGTCTCTAGGATATAATAATACATAGGCATACCTCAGAGATATTGCAGGTTTGGTTCCAGACCACCCCCCAAAAGTAAATATTGAAATAAAGTGAGTCACATGAACTTTTTGGTTTCTTGGTATATATTAAAGTTATGTTTACACCATACTATAGTCTGTTAAGTGTGCAATAGCATTATGTCAAGAAAAAAATATATATCCCTTAATTAAAAAGCACTTTGTTGCTGAAAAATGCTAGTCATCATCTGATAATGCAGAGTTGTCATAAACCTTCAATTTGTATAGTTTATTTTGTAAAAAAAAAAAAGACAAAAGAACTCAGTATATGTAAAGCACAATAAAGTGAAGCACCGTAAAATGAGGTATTCCTGTAGTTTGTAAGGCTTTTGTTGCAATACAGAATATATTGTATTTAATTTTTACTCTTATAAATCATCAGAACTGGAGCCTGGTTAATAAAGTTAGGGTGATATTTAGAACTTTGAGAAGTCAGTACTTTTATTAATTTCCATAGTGACCAGGGGTATTAATAAGCCATAATAGTTTTGGGTATTCTAATTGGTGGAGGTTTGTGGAAAGAATCTCATCTCTGCCATCTTTCATAAGTAGAATTCTGGTTAATAGAAATATTAGCCTGCTCTTTTGATGAATATAGAAGTTTATCAAAAGTTATGTTAAAGTTTAAAGATGATTAAAATAAATTAATTTTAGGGAATTCCCCGGTGGTCCAGTGGTTAGGACTCTGCACTTCCACTGCAGGGAGTATGGGTTCAGTCCCTGGCTGGGGAACTAAGATCCAGCAAGCTTCATGGCATGGCCAAAGAAAAGAAAATTATTGCAGTGTAACACCTAATTTCATAATCAGTTAAAATTTTTTTACAATTTATACTTCTTACTAGTAATTATAAAAAATATTGTGGCCTGCAGGCCAGGTTTCTATACTTTTACTTTTGTAACTGTTACTAACTTTACAAAAATGCTTTTTAAATAACCTTCATGAATATATTTTTAAAATGTGATATTTTGCAGAACTGATGCTGTTACTTTAAAAAAAGTCTATTTTCTCTCATTATAAAAGAACAGATGTATGACTTTCTTAAGCATTTGTTAATAATTAATCATCATTAATTCATTGAAGAATCGGAACTTGTCTTTCCTTAGAAACTTTTGAAACTCAAACTTTTTTCTTCTGATGTCGTACTGTAACTATAGAAAAACCATCTCTGGTCTCTCTGATTTGGATTCCTGAAGCACTACTTTTGGATATTCTTTTAGGGAGATACAAAGAGTTGGACACGACTGAGCGACTGAACTGAACTGAACATTTAGCTATAGTACAAATGAATTGTTCACTTAAAAAAATGTATTAAATAACTCTTATTTGTAGACACCAGGGGAAATAAAGAGATGAATATAGTATGGCTTTGACCTTAAGAAGCTTATAATCTATTTTTTAAAGTATTTTTTCTGGGGTACATTATTCTAGTATTCCTAACTTTTCCAGGTCTGTAGATATTAATTACTATTTGGAATATTTTCCCCTATTTAAAAAAAATTCTAAACTACATCTCAACTTTATTCCCCTAATTGAGAATTATAGTTTTCATGTTAATTTGATGTTGTTACTATTGTTTTGATAGGTGACTTAGTCATACATTTTATTTATGTTTAAGTTCTGTGTTTGTTTGAGTTTAAAATTGTCTTTATTTCTTTGCTTTAAACCATTGTTAGTCCCTCCCTCCCTTCCTTTTTTCCTCCCTCCTTCCCCATTACTCTTTTCTCTCCCTTTTTTTTGCTTTTGTTTCTTTCACCTATTTCTGAGCTTATGTAATAGGAAAGGGGGAAAGCTACTAAAGGGTGTTTGTATGTACATTATGTGGCCCTTGAACAGATCTGCTCTCCAAACTGAATCTAATTGGGGTGTCCTTATTTTACTACCTTTCTTTAATGTTTACTAAACCAGAACTTAGATTCATGTATAACAGCTTTCTCTCATTTTTTATTATTTAAGTGTAAATGATATATATTATGGGCTTCCCAGGAGGTGCTAGTGGTAAAGAACCTGGATGCCAGTGCAGGAGATGTAAGAGATGTGGGTTCAATCCTTGGGTCGGGAGGCTCCCCTGGAGGAGGGCGTGGCAACTCACTGCAGTATTTTTGCCTGGAGAATCCCATGGATAGAGTAGCCTGGTGTGCTATAGTCCATAGGGTCGAAAAGAGTTGAACATGACTGAAGTGATTTAACATGATATATATTATACTAAGATTTATTATGAAATTTTGTGAATAGTATTTTTTGATTTGTTTAGGTTTAGCACTAAAAGGAATATGGTATTTACTGACATAATACTAACCTGACTGCCTGCATCCTACCCCCCTTTTTATCTCTTGTATTTATTTTTTTAAAAATTACTGAAGTATAGTTGACATACAGTATTGGTTTCAGGTGTACAACATAGTGATTCAGTGTTTATATGCATTAAAAAATGCTCTCCTTGGAAAGTATAGCACCCATCTGTCACCATACAAAGTTTTATAATACTATTGACTATATTCTTCATGCTGTACATTATATTTTATCCTCAAAACTTATTTATTATGTAACTGGAAGTTTGTACCTTTTAATCTTCACCTATTTTGACCATTTGCCAACTCCCCATTTCTCTGGCAACTACCAGTTTGTTCTCTGTGTCTGAGTCTTGTTTCTGTTTTGTTTGTTTGTTTTGGTTTTTAGGTATGACGTATAAGTGAAATCATCTGGTTTTTACCTTTCTTTGCCTGACTTTCTTCATTTACCAGAATAACCCATAGGTCCATTCATGTTGTTGTGTATGGCAAGATTTCATTCTGTTTTATGGCTGAGTAGTAGTCCATTATATACATAAATGTATACCATATTTTCTTTATCTATGGGTGGACACTTAGTTTGCTTCCATATCTTGCTATTTGACATAATGTTGCAATGAACATAGGTGTGCATATATCTTTTCAAATTAATATTTTTGTTTTCTTCAAATAGAAACCCAGGAGTGGAATTACAGGATCTTCTGGAAGTTCTTTTTATTTTTTGAGCAACCTTCATATTGTTTTCTATAGTGGCTGCACCAATTTATCCCACCAACATGTGAGGGTTCCTTTTTCTCTTTGCCAACACTTTTTATTTGTTGTCTTTTTGGTAATAGCCATTTTGACACGTGTGAGGTGGTACCTCATCATGATTTTGATTTGCATTTCCCTGATAATTAGTGATATTAAGCAACTTTTCATGATTCTGTTGGTCATCTGTGTGTCGTCTTTGGAAAAATGTCTCTTCTGTTCCTCTGCCCATTTTTTAATCAGATTGCTTGGTTTTTTGATATTGAGTCATGTATATTATTTGTATATTTTCTATATTAGCCCTTTGTTGGATATATCACTTGCAAATATCTTTTCCCCATAAAAAGGTTGCCTTTTTGTTTTGTTGTTGTTTTTCTTTGCTATGCAAAAGCTTTTAGTTTGATTAGTCCTGTTTGTTCATTCTTGCTTTTATTTCCCTTGCCTGAGGAGATGGATACAAAAAGATATGCTGTTGTCAGGATTTATTGCCTATGTTTTCTTACAGGGGTTTTATATTTTTAGTCTTTAATGCATTTTGAGTTTATTTTTGTATATGGTATAAGAAAGTGGTCTAGTTTGATTCTTTTGCATTTAACTGTCCAATTTTACCAACACTATTTATTGAAGAGACTTTCACCACTTAATATTTTTGCCTCCTTTGTCATAGATTAATTGACTATAATCATGGCCTATTCCTGAGCTTTGTTCCATTCCATTGATCTGTGTGACTGCTTTTGTGAACACTGCACTATTTTGATTAGTATGTGTGCATGCATGCTCAGTCACTTTGTTGTGTCTGGCTCTTTGCGACTCCATGGACTTCAACCTGCCAGGCAAGAATACTAGAGTGGGTTGCCATTTCCTCCTCCAAGAGATCTTCCCAACCCAGAGACTGAACCCATGTCTTCTGCATTGGCATGTGTGCTAAGCTGCTTCAGTTGTATCTGTTTGCTACCTCATAGACTGTAGCCCACGAGGCTCCTCTGTCCATGGGATTCTGCAGGCAGGAATACTGGTGTGGGTTACCATGCCCTCCTCCAGGGGATCTTCCTGACCCAGGGATCAAACCCATGTCTCTTATGTCTCCTGCATTGGCAGGTGGGTTCTTTACCACTAATGCCATCTCGGAAACCCTTTGATTATTGTAGCTCTGTAGTATAATTTGAACTCTGGGAGTATCCTAACTCTTTGTTCTTCTTTGCGTATTTGGAGTCTTTTGTGGTTCCATATCAATTTTAGGATTATTTGTTCTAGTTCTGTGTAAAATGCCATTGATATTTTGATAGAGATTGCATTAAATCTGTAGATGACTTTTTGTAGTATGGACATTTTGAGTGTTGATTCTTCCAACCCATGAGCATGGTATATCTTTCTATTGTTTCATTATCAATTTTTTTCATTAGTATCTTACAGTTTTCAGAGTACAGGTCTTTCACCTTCTTACTTAAATTTATTCCTAGTTATTTTATTCTTTTTGATGCAATTATAAATGGGATTGTTTTCTTAATTTTTTTCCTTTCTGATAGTACATTATTAGTGTATAGAAATGAAACAGACTTCCATATATTAAATTTGTATCCTTCAACTTTATTGAATTCATAAGTTGGTTTGAAAGATTTTTTGTGATGTCTTTAGGGTTTTGTATATTCAGTATCATGTTCTCTGCAAATAGTGACAGTTTTATTTCTTCTCTTCCAATTTGGGTTCTTTTTCTTGTCTGATGGCTGTGGCAGGGACTTTCAATACATGTTGAGTAAATGTGGTGAGAGTGGGCATTTTTGTCTCTTTCCTGATCTTAGAGGAAAAGGTTTCAGCTTTCTCTGCTGAGTCTTAGTCATCAGTTCAGTTCAGTCACTCACTAGTGTCCAACTCTTTGCGACCCCATGGACTGCAGCATGCTAGGCCTTCCTGTCCATCACCAATTCCCGGAGTTTACTCAAACTCATGTCCATTGAGTCAGGGATGCCATCCAATCATCTCATTCCCTGCCATCCCCTTCTCCTGCCCTCAGTCTTTCCCAGCATCAGGGTCTTTTCCAATGAGTCAGTTCTTCACATCAGGTGGCCAGATTATTGGTGTTCAGCTTCAACATCAGTCCTTCCAATGAATATTCAGGACTGATTTCCTTTAGGATTGACTGGTTGGATCTCCTTGCAGTCCAAGGGACTCTCAAGAGTCTTCTCCAACACCACAGTTCAAAAGCATCAATTCTTCAGCACTCGGCTTTCTGTACAGTCCTACTCTCACATCCATACACGACTACTGGAAAAATCAGAGCTTTGATTAGGCGGATCTTTGTTGGCAAAGTAATGTTTCTGCTTTTTATATGCTGTCTAGGTTGGTCATAACTTTTCTTCCAAGGAGCAAGTGTCTTTTAATTTCATGGTCGCAGTCACTATCTGCAGTGATTTTGAAGCCCCCCAAAATTGAATCATCACTGTTTCCACTATTTCCCCATCTATTTGCCATGAAGTGATGGGACCAGACCACGATCTTAGTTTTCTGAATGTTGAGTTTTAAGCCAACTTTTTCACTCTCCTCTTTCACGTTCATCAAGAGGCTCTTTAGTTCTTCTTCACTTTCTGCCATAAGGGTGTTGTCATCTGCATATCTGAGGTTATTGATATTTCTCCCGGCAGTTTGATTCCAGCTTGGGCTTCATCTAGCCCAGCATTTCTCATGATGTACTCTGCATGTAAGTTAAATAAGCAGGGTGTCTTATATGGACTTTATTATATTGAGTTACATTTCCACCATACCCATTTTGTTGAGAGTTTTTATCATAAGTGGATGTTGGACTTTGTCAAATCCTTTTTCTACATATATTGAGATAATCATGATTTTTATCTTTTTATCTTGTTAACATGGTGTATAACATTAATTGATTTTTGGATATTGAACCATCCTTGCATCCTTGGGATAAACCCCACTTGATTGTGGTGTATGATCCTTTTAATGTATTGTTCAATTTGGTTTGCTAGTATTTTATTGAAGATTTTTGCATCTTTGTTTATCCAGGAGTATTGGCTTATAATATTTTTATAGTGTTTTTATCTGATTTTGGTGTAAGGGTAAAGGGAACACTGTTGGAATGAATTTGGGAGTGATCCTTCTTTTTTGGGATAGTTTGAGAAGGATAGGTATTTATTCTTCTTTAAATGTTTGATAGAATTCTTCTATGAAGCCATTTGGTCCTGGACTTTTGTTGGGGTTTGTTTGATTACCAATTCAATTTCATTATTGATAACTATAGTCTTCATATTTGTTATTACTTTATGATTCAGTCTTGGGAGAGTGTATGTTTCTGGGAGTTCATCCATTTTGTGGTGGTGGTGGTGGTGGGTTAGTTGCTAAGTTGTGTCTGACTCTTGCAACCCCATGAACTGTAGTTTGCCATGCTCCTCTGTTCATGGGATTTTCCAAGCAAGAATACTGGGGTGGGTTGCCATTTCCTTCTCCAGGGCATATTCCCAACCTAGGGAATGAACCTGGGTCATCTACATTCCAGGTGGTCTCCTGCATTGCAGGTGGAATCTTTACCAACTGAGCCACCAGGGAAGCCTTTGTGCATTTTATTGGCTTATAATTATTCATAGTAATCTTTTATGATTCTTTCTGTGGTATTTTGGTTGTGTTGATTGTAACTTCTTTTATTTCTGATTTTATTTATTTGGGTCCTGTCTTTTTTTTCTTGATGAGTCTGGCTAAAGTTTTATCAATTTTGTTTATCTTTTCAAAGAATCAGTTTTTAGTTTCACTGATCTTTATTATTTTTTAGTTTCTTTCATTTATTTCTGCTCTGATCTTTATTAGTTTCTTCCTTCTGGTAACTTTGGGGTTTTGTTTATTCTTTTTTTCCCCCAGTTTCTTTAGGTGTAATATTAAATGGTTTACTTGAGATTTTTCTTATTTCTTGAGTAGGCTTGTATCACTGTAAACTTAGCTGTTAGAACTGCTTTTGCTGTGCCCCATAGATTTGATATGTTGTATTTCTGTTTTCATCTCAAGGGATTTTTTAATTTCCCATTTGATTTCTTTGCTGACCAGTTTGTTGTTTAGTAGCATATTGCTTAGCCTCTATCTGTTTGTATTTTTCTATTTTTTTTTCTTGTAATTGTTTTCTAGCCTTATACTGTTGTGGTCAGAAAAGATGCTTGATATAATTTCAGTCTTCTTAATTTATTGGGACTTGTTTTGTGGCCAAGCATGTAATCTATCTTGGAGAATGTTCCATGTGCAATTGAAAAGAATATATTCTACTGCTTTTGGATGGAATGTTATATATAAAGTCTTTCTGGTATAATGTATCATGTAAGGCCAATGTTTTAAATTGATTTTTGTTGGGCTTCCCTGGTGTCTCAGAGGTTAAAGCGTCTGCCCCCAGTGCGGGAGACCCGGGTTCGATCCCTGGATTGGGAAGATCCCCTGGAGAAGGAAATGGTAACCCACTCCGGTATTCTTGCCTGGAGAATCCCATGGACAGAGAAGCCTGGTAGGCTACAGTCCACGGGGTCGCAAAGAGTCGGACACGACTGAGCAACTGAACGGAATGGAACGGAATCTATCTATTGATGTAAATGGGGCATTAAAGTTCCCTACTATTATTGTGTATTGTCTCTTTCTCCCTTTATGTCTGTTAATATTTGCTTTATATTTTTAGATGCTTTTAGGTTGGTCACATAGATATTTACAAGTGATATGACTTGTTAGATTCATCCATTTATCCTTGTGTAATGCCCTTTGTTTTTTGTTACAATTTTTGCTTTAAAATCTGTTTTTTTCTTGTAAGTATTGCTGCCCCCGGAGAAGGCAATGGCAAGCCACTCCAGTACTATTGCCTAGAAAATCCCATGGATGGAGGAGCCTGGTAGGCTGCAGTCCGTGGGGTCGCTAAGGGTCAGACACGACTGAGTGACTTCACTTTCACTTTTCACTTTCACACATTGGAGAAGGAAATGGCAACCCACTCCAGTGTTCTTGCCTGGAGAATCCCAGGGACGGGGGAGCCTGGTGGGCTTCCTTCTATGGGGTCACACAGAGACGGACACGACTGAAGTGACTCAGCAGCAGCAGCAGCGTTGCTGCCCCAGCTTTCTTTTTGTTTCCATTTGTATGGAATATCTTTTTCTATTCCTCTGCTTTCCATCTGTAAGTATCTTTAAATCTGAAGTGTCTTGTAGACAGTTTATGTATGGCTTTTGATACTGTAATCCCTTCAGCTATCCATTGTCTTTTGATTACAGTATTTTGTCCATTTATATATAAAGTAATTATTGCCATTTTGTTATTTGTTTCTGGTGTTTTTGTAGTTCTTCTCTGTTTCTTTCTTCTCTTGTGATTTTATTATGGTTGTCTTTAGCATTATGTTTGCATTCTTTTTTTGTTCTGTGTGTGTATTTTGTACTTTTATTTGTTTCTGTATATGTATTATATATTGCTGTTTTAAGTGATGATCTTAAGTTCAAATGCTTTATCAAAGCCCTTGATTTTTACCCCCCACATCATATTTTATGTTTTTGATGTCATATTTCACATTTTTAATTTTGTGTATCCCTTAACTACTAATTGTAGATAAGATGATTTTACTACTTTTGCCTTTCATCCTTTCTACTAGCTTTATAAGTGACTGATCCACTTCCTCCACTATATATTTGCCATTACCAGTGAGACTTTTCTTTCATAATTTTCTTATTTCTAGTTTTCTTTTTTTTTCCTTTCCTCCTAGAGAAGTTGCTTTAACTTTTCTTGTCAGTTCAGTCACTCAGTTGTGTCTGACTCTTTGCAACTCCGTGAACTGCAGCACGCCAAGCTTCCCTGTCCGTCACAAACTCCCAGAGCTTGCTCAAACTCATGTCCATTGCGTCAACGATGCCCTCCAACTATCTCATCCTGTCATCCCCTTCTCCTGCTTTTGATCTTTCCCAGTTCAGGATCTTTTCAAATGAGTCAGCTCTTCGTATCAGGTGGCCAAAGTATTGGAGTTTCAGCTTCAGCATCAGTCCTTCCAGTGACTATTCAGGACTGATTTCCTTTAGGATGGAATGATTGGATCTCCTTGCAATCCAATGGACTCTCAAGAGTTTTCTCCAACACCATAGTTCAAAAGCATCAATTCTCTGGCGCTCAACTTTCTTTATCGTCCAACTCTCACATCCATACACGACCACTGGAAAAACCATAGCTTTGACTGGATGGACCTTTGTTGACAAAGTAATGTCTCTGCTTTTTAATATGCTGTCTAGGTTGGTCCTAGCTTTTCTTCCAAGGGGCAAGAGTCTTTTAATTTCATGGCTGCAGTCACCATCTGCAGTGATTCTGGAGCCCAAGAAAATAAAGTCTTTCACTGTTTCTATTGTTTCCCCATCTGCTTGCCATGAAGTGATGGGACCAGATGCCGTGACCTTAGTTTTCTGAATGTTGAGTTTTAAGCCAGTTTTTTCACTCTCCTCTTTCACGTTCATCAAGAGGCTCTTTAGTTTTTTGCTTTCTGCCATAAGGTTAGTGTCATCTGTATATCTGAGGTTATTGCTATTTCTCCTGGCAGTCTTGATTCCATCTTGTGCTTCATCCAGCCTGGCATTTTGCATGATGTACTCTGCATATAAGTTAAATAAGCAGGGTGACAATATACAGCCTTGATGTACTCCTTCCCCAATTTGGAACCCGTTTGTTGTTCCATGTCTGGTTCTAACTGGTGCTTCTTGATCTGCATACAGGTTGCTCAGGAGATAGGTAAGGTGGTCTGGTATTCCCATCTCTTTCAGAATTTTCCACAGTTTATTGTGATCCACACAGTCAAAGGCTTTGGTATAGTCAATAAAACAGAAGTAGATGTTTTTCTGGAATCCTCTTGCTTTTTCAGTGATCCAGTGGATGTTGGAAATTTGATTTCTGGTTCCTCTGCCTTTTCTAAATCCAGCTTGAACATCTGGAAGTTCATGGTTCACGTACTGTTGAATCCTGGCTTGGAGAATTTTGAACATTACTTTGCTAGTGTGTGAGAGGAGTGCAGTTGTGCGGTAATTTGAGTGTTCTTTGGCATTGCCTTTCTTTGGGATTGAAACTGACCAAATTCCTTTCATTTCTTTGGGAATGAAAACTGACCTTTTCCAGTCCTGTGGCCACTGATGAGTTTTCCAAATTTACTGGCATATTGAGTGCAACACTTTCACAGCATCATCATTTATGATTTGAACTAGCTTAACTGGAATTCCATCACCTCTACTAGCTTTTTGGTAGTGATGATTCCTAAGGCCCACTTGACTTTGCATTCCAGGATATTTGGCTCTAGGTGGATGATCACACCATTCTGGTTACTTGGGTCATGAGGATTTTTTTTTGTCTAGTTCTTCTGTGTATTCTGCCACCTCTTCTTAATATCTTCTGCTTCTGTTAGGGCCATATCATTTCTGTCCTTTATTGTGCCCATCTTTGCATGAAATGTTCCCTTGGTATCTCTAATTTTCTTGAAGAGATCTCTTGTCTTTCCTATTCTATTGTTTTCCTCTATTTCTTTGCACTGATCACTGAGGAAGGCTTTCTTACCTTGCCTTACTATTCTTTGGAACTCTGCCTTCAAATGTGTATATCTTTCCTTTTCTTTTTTGCCTTTAGCTTTTCTTCTTTTCTCAGCTACTTGTAAGGCCTCTTCAGACAGCCATTTTGCCTTTTTGCATTTCTTTTTTTTGGGGATGGTCTTGATCTCTGCCTCCTGTACAGTGTTATGAACCTCTGTCCATAGTTCTTCAGGGACTCTGTGTATCAGATCTAATCCCTTGAATCTATTTCTCACTTCCAGTGTATAGTCGTAAGGGATTTGATTTAGGTCATACATGAATGGTCTAGTGGTTTTCCCTACTTTCTTCAATTTAAGTCTGACTTTTGCAATACGTTCTTGATCTGATCCACAATCAGCTCCTGGTCTCATTTTTGCTGACCAAATAGAGCTTCTCCATCTTTGGCTGCAAAGAATATGATCAGTCTGATTTTGGTATTGACCGTCTGGTGATGTTTATGTGTAGAGTCTTCTCTTTCGTTGTTGGAAGAGGGTGTTTACTAAGACCAGTGAGTTCTCTTGGCAGAACTCTGTTATCTTTTGCCTTGCTTCATTTTGTACCGTAAAGCCAAATTTGCCCGTTACTCCAGGTGTCTCTTGTCTTCCTACTTTTGCATTCCAGTCTCCTATAATGAGAAGATATCTTTTTTGGGTGTTTATTCTAGAAGGTCTTGTAGGTCTTTACGGAACTGTTCAGCTTCAGCTTCTTCAGCTTACTGGTTGGAGCATAAACTTGGATTACTGTAATATTGAATGGTTAGTCTTGGAAATGAACAGAGATCATTCTGTCATTTTTGAGATTGCACCCAAGTACTGCATTTCAGACTCTTGTTGACTGTGAGGGCTACTCCATTTCTTCTAAGGGATTCTTGCCCACAGTAGTAGATATAAGGGTCATCTGAGTTAAATTCTCCCATTCCAGTCCATTTTAGTTCACTGATTCCTCAAATTTTTATGTTTACTCTTGTGATCTTCTGTTTGACCACTTCCGATTTACCTTGATTCATGGACCTAACATTCCAGGTTCCTATGTAGCATTGGACTTTTTTCCATCACCAGGGACATCCACAACTGGGTGTTGTTTTCTCGTTGGCTCAGTCTCTTCATTCTTTCTGGTGTTATTTTCCAGTCTTCTCCAGTAGCATATTGGGCACCTACTGACCTGGGAAGTTCATCTTTCTGTGTCCTGTCCTTTTGCCTTTTCATACTGCTTATGGTGTTCTCAAGGCATGAATACTGAAGTGGTTTGCCATTGCCTTCTCCAGTGGACCAACAAAAAGTTGGAGGAGTTCACTACCAGTGAACCATCCTTACAAGAAAAGTTCATACTGTTCATGGGGTTCTCAATACTGTAGTATTCTTGGCTTGAGAACCCCATGAACAGTATGAACCTTTCTTGTAAGGTTGGTTTAATGGTAATGATCTCCTCCAGCTTTTTTTTGTCTGTAAAACTTTACCTCTCCTTCAATTCTGAATGATAACCTTGCTGTGTAGTTTTCTTGATTGAAGTTTCTTTTTTTCCCTCCATTACTTTGAATATATTTTGCCACTCTCTTCTGACCTGGAAAGTTTCTGCTGAAGAGTTAGCCGACAGTCTTATGGGTAACTAGTTGTTTTTCTCCTGTTGCTTTTAAGATTTTCTCTTTATTTTTTGACATTTTAAATATAATGTGTCTTGGTATGGACCTCATTGGGTTTATCTTCTTTGGCACTGTCTGTTCTTCCAGGACCTGGATGTTTGTTTCCTTCCTCACACTGGGGAAGTTTTAGGCCATTATTTCTTCAGATAACTTCTCTACCCTTTGTCTGTCTCTCTTCCTTCTGAAATTCCTGTAATGCGAATGTTAGTGCACTTACTTGATGTTGTCCCCTAGGTCCCTTACCAGTGGTCCCAGTGTTTTTGGCCCCTGGGATCGGTTTTGCAGAAGACAGTTTTTTCATGGACTGGGGAAGAGAGGTGGTTTCAGGATGATTCAAGCGCATTACACTTATTGTACACTTTCTTTTATTATTACATCAGCTCCACCTCACATCAGACATTAGATCCCAAAGGTTTGAGACTCCTACCTTAAACTGTTCTCATTTTTCTGAGTTATCTTTTTTTCTGTTCAGCATGGGTGGTTTCCACTTTTGTGTCTTTCAGATAACCAATCTGTTCTTTTGTATCATCTAATCTCCCATTGATTCCCTCTAGTGTGTTTTCCATTTGGGTTATTGTACTTCAGCTCTGATTGTTAAGCATATTTTCTATCTCTGTGAAGTTCTCATTGTGGTCATCCATTCTTTAACTGAGTTTGTGGAGCATCTTTATAATTATTGCCTTCAATTCTTTATCAGATAGATTGTTTATTTCCATTTCATTTAGTCATTTTTCTGAGAGTATCTTATTCTTTCATTTGGATCATTCTCATTTGGCCTAATTCTCTGTGTTTGTTTGTGTTAGTTGGGCACATTATATTTCTTGATCTTGGAGAAGTGGTCTTGTGTAGGAGGTGTCCAGGTGCATGCTTTCTTCTGTCCATCAGAAGATGCTTCAGGGGTGTGCCCTTTGTGGAGTATGTGCACCTTTCTATTGTTGCAGGACCAATTGATACGGGTTTGCTGGTATGTGGAGCTGGCCCCTGGGCCCAGGTAGCTGAGATGATGCTTCATGTTATTACTAGGGGTACATTGGTGGACAATGCAGGCTCTTCACATCTGGATCTGAGGCCTGCTGCCATGCAATTTCTGTTAGCACACTAGTAGGTGAGGCAGGCCCCTGGTGTTAATAAGCTCAAGAGAGGATTCCAAAATGGCACCTGCCACTTCTAGTGTCATCAAGGTAATATGAGATCACAAAAGTGGCTGCTGAGAACATCTCAGTCCTCAGGGGGAGTCCCAGCAGAATGTTTTTTAAGATCAGCAGGTTGGTCTGATCCTGGCATCTTTCACACTACTGCCTTGTGCTTAATTTCATATTGTGTTTGTTTTTTCCTGCAACTTTAAAAAGCTATGTCTCAGTTTCCTACACCCTTCTGGCTCTCCCAAATGTGAGCCCTGTTGGTTTTCAAAGTCAGACATTTTGGGGGCTTATCATGGTGCAGGACTCATGGGCTGGGGAGCCCAGTGTGTGGATTGGACTCCTCAGTCCTTGGGGAGAACCTCTGTAGTTGTGATTTTCCTCCCCATTGTGGGTTGCCACACTGGGCTGGTGGGGTGGGTCCTGAATAGACTGTGTCTCTGCCCCTCCTACCTGCTTTTTTATGGCTTCTTTATATCTTAGTTATGGAAAACCTTTTCTTCTTGTCTTCTGGTCATTCTCAGAGATGGTTGCTCTCTAAGTCGTTGTAATTTTGGTGTGCCTGTGGACGGAGGTGAGCTCATGCTCATCCTACTCTGTAATCTTGATATAGGCCCTCTTCCCCCTTTTTAGTAGATTGAATCTTTTTGAACATTTTTATTAGATTTACAGAAAATTTACAAAGCAATAGCTTTGTAAAGAGTTCCCATATACCTTTGCACTGCCTTTTCCATATTATTAATGTCTTATGTTAATGTAGTACATTTGTTAAAATTGATGGACCAGTAACAAAATTGATGAACCAATAATTCACTATTATTAACCTAAAGTCCATGGTTTATAATAATTTCCTTAGTTTTTCCCTGATGTTCTTTCTTTGTTCCAGGATCTCACCCAGGATATCACATTATATTTAGTTGTTATGTTTATTAGGTTTCATTTGGCTGTGCCAGTTTCTCGGACTTTTCTTTGGTTTTGATAATCTTAACTGTTTGACCCTGATCCTTTTTTTATGAGGAATTTTAATTAGTGAGTACTTAATCTTAGAAAATCAGTATTGTCATTTGATATGAAGTTATTGAGTTGGCCAAAAACTTCCATAATATCTTATGGAAATGAACATGTTGGCCAATCCAATATAAATGACAAAAAAGTAGGTATATGTGTATATATGTGTATGTGCTCAGTTGCTCAGCCCTCTGTGAGCTCATTGACTGTAACCCACTAGGCTCCTCTGTCCATGAAATTTTCCAGGCAAGAATACTGGAGTGGGTTGCCATTTCCTACTCCAGGGGATCCTCTCAACCCAGGGATTGAACACATATCTCTTTCATCTCCTGCATTGGCAGGCAGATTCTTTACCACTGTGCCACCTGGGGAGCCAGTGTGTGTATATATATATATATATATATGTATTAAATAGAATGATATGGTTACTAGATATGCAGCATTTATTTAAGTTCTATAGAAATAATGGACTGAGAAATGGAAGAATTTTATATCTTTACTGGATTAAAAAGTAATGAAGTTTGGATTTAGTGAAAAACTGAATTTGCCATAGTGTGAATTCCTGAATAGCTTCTCTGGGATAAATTAATATAGATATTTGGGGCTAGTGAAAAATTAAATTTCTTTTTAAGGTTTTAATTGGTATAGGGGAATAAATTTGACCTGTATGTGCTAATCTGATTTTTTTTTATTTGTTTTGATTTAAAATAAATGTTTAGTGAGTATGTACTGCCAGGCATTGTTTTAGGCCCTGAGTTCATAGTAGTGAACAAAAGATAGTAAAAAAAAAACAACAACACCTTTTTTGCATTTGGTGGGGGTAGACAATTTTATTTATCAATTTATTTGTATAATGTTGGAGGAAAATGATAAAAGGATAATGCATAGGTAGTGTCTTGAGTGAGAATGGGGTTTTAATGTTACACAGGGTTGTCAGGGAATGCCACATTGATGAGGTAACATTTGATCAAAGTTATGAAAGAGGGTTTCCCTAGTGGCTCAGATGGTAAAGAATCTGCCAGCAATGTGGGAGACATTGGTTTAATGCCTGGGTCAGGAAGATCCCCTGGAGAAGGAACTGGCAACCCACTCCAGTATTATTGCGTAGAGAATCCTATGAACAGAGAAGCCTGGCGGACTACAGTCCATGGGGTCAGACATGAATGAGCAGCTAACACACATACATACATACACACATGAAAGAGGTGAGGGGATGAGTCATGCAGATATCTGAGGGAAGTTACATTCCAGACAGAGGGATCATTAAGTGCAAAAATTGAATACAAAGCATGCCTGGATTACTCTAGAAATAGCGTGGAGGCCAATATGGCTGGGACTGGGTTGAACAATTGGGAGAATAGTAAGAGAGGCAATAAAAGAGGCAGCAAAGGATCGTATCATGTGGACATAGAATGCAGACCATTGTAAGAACTTCAGTTTTTAAAAAAGTTTGTTTTGTCTTTTGTTTTGAGCTGAGGATTGACATGA
Source organism: Moschus berezovskii (assembly GCF_049115385.1). Classification (NCBI taxonomy): domain Eukaryota; kingdom Metazoa; phylum Chordata; class Mammalia; order Artiodactyla; family Moschidae; genus Moschus; species Moschus berezovskii. Next base: position 118,230,307 of record NC_142461.1, on the reverse strand, counting down.
TTTAAATTATATTTTAAAAGAAAGATGACTGTGTTGGCGCTGCAAAGGAAACAAAAGTGGAGTTGCAATTACGTAGGAAAGCATTGATGTGACCTGAACCTTTTAGTAACATAGGAGTGGTTTAAGATTCTGCATGTATTTTAAAGTTGGAACCCAAAAGAGTTCCTGATGGATTGGGTATGGTTGGGGTCAGAGACAGAGAAGTCAGAGATAACTTCCAGGATTTTGGCCTGAGTAACTGGTAAGGTATTTACTGAGATGGTGAGTAAGTAAGTGTTAGTTGCCCAGTTTTGCCTGACTCTTTGCGACCCCATAGACTGCAGCCTACCAGGCTCTTCTGTCCATGAGCTTTTCCAGGCAAGGATACTGGAGTGGGTTTCCATTTCCTTCTCCAGGGGATCTTCCTGACCCAGGGATCAAACCCAGGTCTCCTGCACTGCAGGCAGATTCTTTACCAACTGAGCTACAAGGGAAGCCTCACTGAGATGGTAGAAATTACAAAAGAAGCACTTTTTGAGTGCCGGTTCAGATGAGGTGATGAAGAACAGGATTTGATTTTGGATATGTATCTTTGGGATGCCTATTAGACAGATGTCCAAGTGGGGATTCTAAGGAAGTAGTTGAATACGAGTCTGGCAAACAGGAATTATCTGGATTAGAGGTACAAATTTGGGTGTCATCAGTTTGTGGGTTGTATTAAAACCATGAAACTCGATGAGATTATCAAGGATGTAAATGTGGAGAAAGAAGAGAAAGGACCAAGGCCACCCTTGGGTACTCTAACATGAAGATATTTGGAGTAATGAAGAAGAACCAGAAAAAGAAACTGAGAAATGGTCAGTGAAATAGGAAACCCAAAAGTATGTGGTGTCCTGAACACTAATTGAAGAGTTTCTAGGTAGTGATCATTTGTGATAAATAATGCTGCCAGATAAGTTGAGGGTCTAGATTGGCCATTGGTTTTAGCAATTTTGAGGAACTTGATGACCTTGAAAAGAATAGTTTTGATGGAGGAATTGATTCATTAGAGTAAATTTAAGAAAGTAAGGGAGTAGAGAAGTTGTAAACAATGAGAAGAGACAATTCTTTTGAGTAAAGAGACTTGAAAAACATGGGTAGCTGGAGGGGGAAGCATTTTGTATGTGTGGGTAAAGTGAAAGAAATGCTAGCATGTTTATGTGCTACTTGGAATGGCCTAGAAGACATAGGTGATTGATGATGGAGAGAGTGCAACAGTTGGTGGAGAACCATCCATGAGGAGACAAGAAGGAATGGGATTTAGTGTACAAATGTGGAGTTGGCTCTTGATAGGAGTGTGCTCACTTCATCTGTATTAGGAAGGCAGACAGAGAACTAAGGCAGTTATAGGTAGGTGATTGGAATTGTTTTCTGCTTGTATTTATTTTCTTAATGAGAGTGAGGATGAGGAAGATGTAATTGAGGGACCTGAACAGAAGGAATAAAACAATTCTCAGAATGTAGGAATACCAGGGAACATTTATGTCCACTGAAAGTTAATAGTTATGTATTTAAAGTGTAGTTGTCTGAATGTTTTCCAGTTGAGTTTAGCTGTATGAGTGCAGGCTTGGAGTAGGCAGAGAGTTGATTTTAAGCAGGGTTGGGGTTTAGTGTAATGGATTATCAAAGGGCAAGGAGATGAAGTTGTGTGCAAGGAGGTAATTATAATGATGTGTTATTGAATCTGAGATGATCACAAAGGAAATGATTTAACAGGGGGATGATGGACAGTCAAAAGGTATTGGTAGTATTATTAATAATACAGGGATTTGCAGTCTTCAGTCTGCAAATCTGGGCCAAGATCTGTTTTCTGTGGTGCTTGAGCTTAGAGTTACACATTTTAAAGTATTCCGAGGGACTTCCCTGGCCATTGAGTGGTTAAGACTCCATGCTCCCAATGCAGGGTGCATGGGTTTAATCCCTGGTTGAGGAAAGGAGGAACTAAGATCCCCATGCCGTACACCAAAAAAAAAATGTGTTCCAGAAAGAAAAAAGCAAACCAAAGAATTAAGAATATGTAACAGAAATCCATATGTGATCTACAAAGTCTTAAATATTTACTATGTGATCTTTTACCAAAAAAAGTTTGCTGACCTCTTTAATAATTAATGGATTATAGATCCCCTTATTCTGGAAGAGATGGGAACACCAGACCACCTGATCTGCTTCCTAAGAAATCTGTATGCAGGTCAGGAAGCAACAGTTAGAACTGGACATGGAACAACAGACTGGTTCCAAATAGGAAAAGGAGTACATCAAGGCTGTATTTTGTCACCCTGCTTATTTAACTTATATGCAGAGTACATCATGAGAATGGCTGGGCTGGATGAAGCACAAGCTGGAATCAAGATTGCCGGGAGATATATCAATAACTTCAGATATGCAGATGACACCACCCTTATGGCAGAAAGTGAAGAAGAACTCAAAAGCCTCTTGATGAAAGTGAAAGAGGAGAGTGAAAAGGTTGGCTTGAAGCTCAACATTCAGAAAACAAAGATCATGGCATCTGGTCCCATCACTTCATGGCAAATAGATGGGGAAACAGTGGAAACTGTGGCTGACTTTATTTTTTTGGGCTCCAAAATCACTGCAGATGCTGATTGCAACCATGAAATTATAAGACACTTACTCCTTGGAAGGAAAGTTGTGACCAATGTAGACAGCACATTAAAAAGCAGAGACATTACTTTGTCAACAAAGGTCAGTCTAGTCAAGGCTATGATTTTCCAGTGGTCATGTATGGATGTGAGAGCTGGACTATAAAGAGGGTTGAGCGCAGAAGAATTGATGCTTTTGAACTGTGGTGCTGGGGAAGACTCTTGAGAGTCCCTTGGACTGCAAGGAGATCCAACCAGTCCATTCTAGAGAAGATCAGTCCTGGTTGTTCATTGGAAGGACTAAGGTTGAAGCTGAAACTCCAGTATTTTGGCCACCTACTGTGAAGAGCTGACTCACTTGAAAAGACCTTGATGCTTGGAAAGATTGGAGGTGAGAGGAGAAGGGGACGACAGAGGAGGAGATGGTTTATGGCATCACCGACTCAATGGACATGAGTTTGAGTAAACTCCAGGAGTTGGTGATGGACAGGGAAGCTTGGTGTGCTGTGGTCCATGGGATCGAAAAGAGTCTGACACAACTGAGTGACTGAACTGAACTGAGATCCCCTTGGAATTGAAAGAGTCATAGAGGAAGGAAGTAGAAATGTAAGCGTGGTTTGAGAGTGGGATACTTGAACTTGAGTGGAGTTCAGTTATCTTTAATGGCAAGGTTCTAGAACTAGTTTATGACCATAACAATGAATGACTGAAGTAGGAAGGCTGATAAGATTTTTGGAGGATGTCATCTGATAGCTGAGAATAAACCCTTAACAGATCCTCTTATATTTGTTTTAAAAGGAAGGCACTCATACATTCTCATTTACCTTTATATATAACCCTGTAACTCTGCTGTTCTGTTCTGTTCCGTCGCTCAGTCGTGTCCGACTCTTTGCGACCCCGTGGACTGTAGCCTACCAGGCTGTTCCGTCCATGGGATTCTCCAGGCAAGAATACTGCAGTGGGTTACCATTTCCTTCTCCAGGGGATCTTCCCGACCCAGGGATCGAACCTGGGTCTCCCGCATTGGAGGCAGACGCTTTAACCTCTGAGCCACCAAAAGGAAGGTCAGTCAAAAGTCAAAATCGTGCCACAGCTAAGTTTGAAATCAAAAAGTTTTGAAAAAAAATTTAATGGTTCTGGCAAATGGATTACAACTTATTTAAGTAGGTTTTTACAGTTTACTCACTTGTGTTCCATGGCATGTATGGAAGATTAAAGTAGAAATCATTAATCTTTTTTGTTTTTGTTAGCAAACATAATCAGTTCAGTTCAGTCACTCAGTCGTGTCCAACTCTTTGCGACCCCATGAATCATAGCACGCCAGGCCTCCCTGTCCATCACCAACTCCTGGAGTTAACTCAAACTCACGTCCATCGAGTTGGTGATGCCATCCAGCCATCTCATTCTCTGTCATCCCCGTCTCCTCCCACCCCCAATCCTTCCCAGCATCAAAGTCTTTTCCAGTGAGTCAACTCTTCGCATGAGGTGGCCAAAGTATTAGAGTTTCAGCTTTAGCATCAGTCCTTCCAATGAACATCCAGGATTGATCTCCTTTAGAATGGACTGGTTGGATCTCCTTGCAGTCCAAGGGACTCTCAAGAGTCTTCTCCAGCACCACAGTTCAAAAGCATCAATTCTTTGGCGATCAGCTTTCTTCACAGTCCAGCTCTCACATCCATACATGACCATGGGAAAAACCATAGCCTTGACCAGACCGACTTTTGTTGACAAAGTAATGTCTCTGCTTTTTAATATGCTATCTAGGTTGGTCATAACTTTCCTTCCAAGGAGCAAGCGTCTTTTAATTTCCTGGCTGCAATCAGCATCTGCAGTGATTTTGGAGTCCAAAAAATATTTCATATTTTGATGTTTCAGGGGATGTACATTTGATTAATAAAATCTGGGAAGATATAAAATAGCAAATTCACTTTTTTGGGTGTTCTTACATGTTACAGCTGTGCTTTTATTTATTGTATTACAAACCACTCCACAACTTAGTGGCTTACACAATGGATGTGGTTTTGGGTGGACTCCGGGAGTTGGCGATGGACAGGGCGGCCTAGCGTACTGCGGTTCCTAGGGTTGCAAAGAGTTGGACACGACTGAGCGACTGAACTGAACTGAAAACAGCATTTATTTGTTTTGCTCATGAATTCACAGTTTTGTCAGAGTTTGGTAGAAATATTTCATCTCTACCCAGTATGGGTTGGAACTACCTGTTTGGGGATGGAGGAACTACTACCAGGATGGCTTACTCACATGACTGGCAAGTTGATGCTGGCCATTGGTTCTTCTCCGCATGGATCTCTTTAGTGGAGCCACTTGGACTTTCCTAATATGGTGGCTGGATTCTAAGAGCAAGCTGCCCAAGAGACAGAAAGTAGTTTTGAAAATTAGAACCTGTATTCTCTTGGTCAAACAGCAGTAGTACAGATTCAAGGGAGGAGACATAGACATTCTCTTTCTTCCATTTTAATGGAGGCAATTCAAGTAATTTCGGACTTTTATTTTAAAAATGCCACATATACCTTAATACAGATAACAAAGGCATTTCTACCCCCATTCATTTTTCAGTGTTTATCTTAAATGCCACCATTACCACGAAACCTTTCTTCAGCCCATCCCTGAGTTTAATACCCTCCTTCCTGAACCCTCCATAGTACCTTATTAGTTCCTTTTTTTGTGGCACTTACCTTGAGTTAGTGTAATTTGTAATTTTGTGTTATCTTTGCTTGCCACGTTTATACGCAACTCTGAATCCCATTCTGAAGTGCCTTACTCATGGTGGTTGCTTAATAAATGTGTTGTTAAAGAAAATAAAAGGAAACTTTTTTTTTTAAAAAAGAACTCGCAAATTTTGTTTGAATGTTATAAAAAATGTGACTAACCAAATGAGACCTTGACGAACTGCAAGGTGCAGGTTGTTTAACATTGAGAGATAAGAGAGAACTAGAAATAAATTATCAAGGTGATGAAGAAAAGTAAATGTTTAGATAAATTGAAAGTACATATTGCTTTATAGTTCTTTAAAAAGCAGAGCAACAAAAAAGTGAACTCAACTAAGTGTTGGCATGTCATATATACTATTAGAAAATAAAAATATTTGAAAATGTTTGAAAAAGAAGGCTTTTTTTTATGGTCTCCTGAAATTAGGCTGAAATTCTCAATGTAGCAGGCAACAAATCGGACATAACTAAGCAACTAACACTTTCACTTTCACTCTGTATGTAAGTTAAATAAGCAGGGTGACAATATACAGCCTTGACGTACTCCTTTCCCGATTTTGAACCAGTCCATTGTTCCATGTCCAGTTGCTTCTTGACCTGCATACAAGTTTCTCAGGAGGCAGGTAAGGTGGTCTGGAATTCCCATCTCTTTCAGAATTTTCCAGTTTGCTCTTATCAACACAAAGGCTTTAGCATAATTAATGAGGCAGAAGTAGATGTTTTTCTGGAATTCCCTTGCTTTCTCTGTGATCTAATGGATGTTAGCAATTTGGTCTCTGGTTCTTCTGCCTTTTCTAAATCTAGCTGATACATCTGAAAGTTCTAAGTTCACGTACTGTTGAAGTCTAGCTTGAAGGATTTTGAGCATTACCTTGCTAGCATGTGAAATGAGTGCAGTGTGCAGTAGCTTGAACATTCTTTGGCATTGCCCTTCTTTGGAATTGGAATAAAAACAGGTTGCACAAGCTACAGCACAATTGATGCTTTTGAATGCTGTGTTGGAGAAGACTCTTTTGAGAGTCCCTTGGACTGCAGGGAGATCAAGCCAGTCAATCCTAAAGGAAGTCAACCCTGAGTATTCATTGGAAGGACTGATACTGAAGCTGAAGCTCCAATACTTTGGCCACCTGATGAGAAGAGCTGACTCACTGGAAAGACCCTGAGGCTGGGAAAGATTGAGGACAGGAGAAGAAGGGGATGAGAGGATGAAATGGTTGGATGGCATCACTGACTCATGATGGCACATGAGTTTGAGCAAACTCCAGATGGTGAAGGATAGGGAAGCCTGGCGTGCTGCAGTCCATGGGATCACAAAGAGTTGGACACGACTTAGGGACTGAATAACAGCAGCAACAAAGGGAAAATTATGAAAGATTTTGTATGCAACATTACAGAGCTTGGGACTTTATTTTATATGCAACATGGAAAGCTACTGGTGGCTTTGTGTTTTAGAAACAAAAGCCTTTTTTTTTTTTTTTTTTTATGGTAACATGGGTAATGGATTCCAGAATGCCAGGCTGAACACATGGAGATGAATTAGGATACCAGCTAATATAGGTAAAAGATAGGGGCCTTCACTAGATAGGTTATTGCCTTCACTGGATAGATTATTGCAACAATGTTGGAAGATATTTAAAAGAGAATTCAGACCTAAGAGTAGTTTGAGAGGACTTGATGGTGATTAGATTTGAAAAGTGTGGAGTGGAAGGAGGAGTAAAGGTTTTTGGCTTAGGCAACTGTTTAGATGTTAGTATTTTAAGCAAGAAAAGGAACATAAGAATTGAAGTAGATTTGTGTTAAAGATAATGAATTTGCTTTTGTATCTGTTGAGTGGGAGTTAAATCCAGGTGAAAATAACGTATAGATAATTATTTCAAGTGGAGCTTAGAAAAAGGTTGAGTTTATAGATACAGATTAGGAGTCATTGGGAAGTACATTCATTTATTTATAAATAAATATTTATTTATTGATATTTATTGAATTTATTGAAACTATGTGATATTTATTGAAACTATGCGATCAAGTGAAATTTTCTCTCCAGGGAGAAAATGGAGTGAGAAAATCTGCAAGAACATTAGCATTTAAGGGTAGATGGAGCAAGAGCATCCCAGGGGGGAAAAATGATCAGAATTAAAAGTAGAAATAAATTGACATCTAGAAAGTTGAAGCATAAATAGGGATGATACCCACTGCCGTATTCTGCAAAGGGTCAAGTGGATAGAAGAGAAATGAATCCATTGAATCTGACAGTATATATAACAGAGGGAGGGTATCTGTCATAAAACCTTGGATTTGAATCCTGGCTCCATCTCTTATTTTATTGTAAGACTTTTGGGAAGATACTTGACTTATGAGCTTTGGTTTCTTTTGAAAACAGGATAGCAGTTATCACAAAAAGTTGGTCTGAGTATTGTATGAAATTAGTAAACGCAAGTAAAATGCCATATATAAAAGTGAAAGTGAAGTCGCTCAGTCGTGTCCGGCTCTTTGCGACCCCGTGGACTGGGGGCCACCAGGCTCCTGCATCCATGGGATTTCCAAGACAAGAATATTGGAATGGGTTGCCATTTCCTTCTCCAGGGGATCTTCCTGACCCAGGGATTGAACCCGGGTCTCCCACATTGCAGGCAGATGCTTTAACCTCTGAACCACCTATCAGTTCAGTTCAGTCGCTCAGTTGTGTCCGACTCTTTGCGATCCCATGAATCACAGCACGCCAGGCCTCCTTGTCCATCACCAACTCCCGGAATTCACTCAAGCTTATGTCCATTGAGTCGGTGATGCCATCCAGCCATCTCATTCTCTGTTGTCCCCTTCTCTTCCCGCCCCCAATCCTTCCCAGCATCAGAGTCTTTTCCAGTGAGTCAACTCATCGCGTGAGGTGGCCAAAGTATTGCAGTTTCAGCTTTAGCATCAGTCTTTCCAGTGAACACCCGGGATTGATCTTTAGAATGGACTGGTTGGATCTCCTTGCAGTCCAAGGGACTCTCAAGAGTCTTCTCCAGCACCACAGTTCAAAAGCATCAATTCTTCGGCGATCAGCCTTCTTCACAGTCCAACTCTCACATCCATACATGACCACGGGAAAAACCATAGCCTTGACTAGACGACCTTGGTTGGCAAAGTAATGTCTCTGCTTTTTAATATACTATCTAGGTTGGTCGTAACTTTCCTTCCAAGGAGTAAGCGTCTTTTAATTTCATGGCTGCAATCAGCATCCGCAGTGATTTTGGAGCCCAAAAAAATAAAGTCTGACACTGTTTCCACTGTTTTTCCATCTATTTCCCATGAAGTGATGGGACCAGATGCCATGATCTTCGTTTTCTGAATGTTGAGCTTCAAGCCAACCTTTTCACTCTCCTCTTTCACTTTCATCAAGAGGCTTTTGAGTTCCTCTTCACTTTCTGCCATAAGGGTGGTGTCATCTGCATATCTGAGGTTAATGGTATTTCTCCCGGCAATCTTGATTCTAGCTTGTGCTTCTTCCAGCCCAGCGTTCCTCATGATGTGCTCTGCATATAAGTTAAATAAACAGGGTGACAATATACAACCTTGACGTACTCCTTTTCCTATTTGGAACCAGTCTGTTGTTCCATGTATAGTTCTGATTGTTGCTTCCTGACCTGCATACAGTTCCTCAGGAGGCAGGTCAGGTGGTCTGGTATTCCCATCTCTTTCAGAATTTTCCACAGTTTATTGTGATCCACACAGTCAAAGGCTTTGGCATAGTCAATGAAGCAGAAATAGATGTTTTTCTGGAACTCTCTTGCTTTCTCCATGATCCAGCGGATGTTGGCAATTTGATCTCTGGTGCCTCTGCCTTTCCTAAAACCTGCTTGAACATCTGGGAGTTCACGGTTCACATATTGCTGAAGCCTGGCTTGGAGAATTTTGAGCATGACTTTACTAGCGTGTGAGATGAGTGCAGTTGTGCGGTAGTTTGAGCATGCATTGGCATTCCCTTTCTTTGGGATTGGAATGAAGACTGACCTTTTCCAGTCCTGTGGCCAGTGCTGAGTTTTCCAAATTTGCTGGCATATTGATTGCAGCACTTTCACAGCATCATCTTTCAAGATTTGAAATAGCTCAATTGGAATTCCATCACCTCCACTAGCTTTGTTCATAGTGATGCTTTCTAAGGCCCACTTGACTTCACATTCCAAGATGTCTGGCTCTAGGTCAGTGATCACGTTATCGTGATTATCTTGGTCGTGAAGATCTTTTTTGTACAGTTCTTCTGTGTATTCTTGCCACCTCGTCTTAATATCTTCCACTTCTGTTAGGTCCATACCATTTCTGTCCTTTATCGAGCCCATCTTTGCATGAAATATTCCCTTGGAATCTCTAATTTTCTTGAAGAGATCTCTTCTTTTTCCTATTCTGTTGTTTTCCTCTATTTCTTTGCATTGATCGCTGAGGAAGGCTTTCTTATCTCTCCTTGCTGTTCTTTGGAACTCTGCATTCAGATGCTTATATCTTTCCTTTTCTCCTTTGCCTTTCACCTCTCTTCTTTTCACAGCTATTTGTAAGGCCTCCCCAGACAGCCATTTTGCTTTTTTGTACTTCTTTTCCATGGGGATGGTCTTGGTCCCTGTCTCCTGTACAGTGTCATGAACCTATGTCCAGAGTTCATCAGGCACTCTTATCTATCAGATCTAGTCCCTTAAATCTATTTCTTACTTCCACTGTATAATCATAAGGGATTCGATTGAGGTCATATCTGAATGGTCTAGTGGTTTTCCCTACTTTCTTCAATTTAGGTCTGAATTTGGCACTAAGGAGTTCATGATCTGAGCCACAGTCAGCTCCTGGTCTTGTTTTTGCTAACTGTATAGAGCTTCTCCATCTTTGGCTGAAAAGAATATATTCAATCTGATTTCAGTGTTGACTATCTGGTGATGTCCATGTGTAGAGTCTTCTCTTGTGTTGTTGGAAGAGGGTGTTTGCTATGACCAGTGCGTTCTCTTGGCAAAACTCTATTAGCCTTTGCCCTGCTTCATTCCGTGCCTCAAGGCCATATTTTCCTGTTCCTCCAGGTGTTTCTTGACTTCCTACTTTTGCATTCCAGTCTCCTATAATGAAAAGGACATCTTTTTTGGGTGTTAGTTCTAAATGGTCTTGTAAGTCTTAATTAGAACCGTTCAACTTCGGCTTCTTCAGCGTTACTGGTTGGGGCATGGGCTTGGATTAGTGTAATATTGAATGGTTTGCCTTGGAAACGAACAGAAATCATTCTGTTGTTTTTAAGATTGCATCCAAGTACTGCATTTCGGACTCTTTTGTTGACCATGATGGCTACTCCATTTCTTCTAAGGGGTTCCTGCCCATAGTAGTAGATTCAATGGTCATCTGAGTTAAATTCACCCATTCCAGTCCATTTTAATTCACTGATTCCTAGAATGTCTATGTTCACTCTTGCCATCTCCTGTTTGACCACTTCCAATTTGCCTTGATTCATGGACCTAACATTCCAGGTTCTTATGCAATATTGCTCTTTGTATCATCGGACCTTGCTTCTATCACCAGTCACATCCACAACTGGGTATTGTTTTTGCTTTGGCTCCATCCCTTCATTCTTTCTGGATTTATTTCTCCACTGATCTCCAGTAGCATACTGGGCACCTACCGACCTGGGGAATTCCTCATTCAGTATCCTATCATTTTGCCCTTTGATACTGTTCATGGGGTTCTCAAGGCAAGTATACTGAAGTGGTTTGCCATTCCCTTCTCCAGTGGACCACATTTGGCTGTGGTCCATGTGATCAGATTGACTAGTTTTCTGTGATTATGATTTCAGTGTGTCTGCCCTCTGATGCCCTCTCGCAATACCTACTGTCTTATTTGGGTTTCTCTTACCTTGGTCGTGGGATATCTCTTCACAGCTGCTCCAGCAAAGCACAGCCGCTCTACCTTACCTTGGACGAGGGGTATCTCCTCAAGACCGCCCCTCCTGACCTTGAACGTCCAGTAGCTCCTCTCGGCCCTCCTGCGCCCACGCAGCCACCGCCTATTGGACGCGTGGTAGCTCTTCTTGGCTGTCGGCCCTGGCCTTGAGCGTGGGGTAGCTCCTCTAGGCCACGCTTTTTTGCGTGGTAGGTTGCGCCGGGGCTGGCGTCTCGGGCCGGTGTCTCACGTTTGCTCTGCCGGGGCCGGCGTCTCTCACGTCTGCGAGTAGGGATTTGATAAAATGTATATATAATAACAAAAATCCCATGGACAGAGGAGCCTGGCAGACTGTAGTCAATGGGATCACAAAAGTTGGACAAGACTTAGCGACGAAACCATTGCCACCATGTATAATAAGGGTAATGATGATATTATAAGTTGGTAACCAAAGCAATAGTACTTCGAGTGGTAGGTGATACTTTGGTATCACCTGAGCTAAGGAAGAGGACAAAAACCATGTTGCATTGGGTTGAAGAATGAACTGTTAGGAAAGTTTTTCTTCTTTCTTTTCCTTTTTCCCTTAAAGCTTTGCCTCTATGGGAAGAAAAAGGTTATGGAGTCATTTTTGTTAATAAAAGGCCATTGACCTATTGAGAAAACAAACTGGATAGAAAAGTAGGGCAGAAGCTGAATTTAAAGGAGCTTAGCATGAGTAGGATGTGAAGAAGATGATACAGTGAATGCAGACTTTCATTTAGAAAGTAAAAGGAGGAGATATCAGATTCATGATCTTTATTATTTAAAGGAATCATATAAATTTAAACAAGAGAGACCTGAATTTATATAAATTCAAAAATAGAAACTCTCCTGAAAATATATTTCCATGTTCCACCTAACTGCATCTCATGATCACATTTATGAAAAACCAAAGTCCCCTAAATTTAAGTGTCCACATCCACATATGCTAATCATTCATAGACTTAAAGACCTTTTTCTGTTCGTTGCTAAAATCCTAGTCATTGAAATTTCTTTGTATGACGCTTAGAACTGAACACGATAGTTCAGAAAGCCTTTAACCAGTATTAGGGAAAATATGAGGATTGTCTTTGTAGTTTTGCCAACACTCTTTAAAAGAAATTTGAAACCCAGAGTGGATAAAAGACTTTTAGTTCACATAAGAAAATTGTGGTATCAGCTAGGATGAAAATATAGGCCTCCTAATGGCTGCAATACTTTGGCCACCTCATGAGACGAGTTGACTCACTAGAAAAGACTCTGATGCTGGGAAAGGTTGGGGGCGGGAGGAGAAGGGGATGACAGAGAATGAGATGGCTGGATGGCATCACCAACTCGATGGAGGTGAGTTTGAGTTAACTCCAGCAGTTGGTGTTGGACAGGGAGGCCTGGCGTGCTGTGATTCATGGGGTCGCAAAGAGTCGGACACGACTGAGCGACTGAACTGAACTGAACTGAATGATGTTTTTGCTGCTACAACTTAATACCAAAACAAAGACAATCCTTCTACCTGTATGTATAAGGAATCATTATTTAAAAATCTGATAGATTAAGGGATAATTATTGGTATTGTAGAACATTCATCTCAAGAAGTATTTAATAGCAAGCTGCTGCTGCTGCTAAGTCACTTTAGTCGTGTCTGACTCTGTGTGACCCCATAGACAGAAGCCCACCAGGCTGCCCCGTCCCTGGGATTCTCCATGCAAGAACACTGGAGTGGGTTGCCATTTCCTTCTGCAATGTGTGAAAGCGAAAAGTGAAAGTGAAGTCGCTCAGTCGTGTCTGACCCTTAGCGATATCCCACGGACTGCAGCCTACCAGGCACCTCCATCCATGGGATTTTCTAGGCAAGAGTACTGGAGTGGCTTGCCATTGCCTTCCCCATAATAGCAAGCTAGATTAATAGATTTAAGTTTTATATATTGCATTTAAGCAAGTTCACAAATAACTCTAGGAAAACATTTAACTTGCAAATTAATATCTATATTTTGTTTTAATAATTACTTTAGAAATTCTAGATTGCTCAGCTCTAGATTTATTGTATAAGCTGAACCTTTAGATGTATACCACTTCTAATAGTTATTACTTATTAAGTACTTTTCTTGTGCTCTGGGAAAGCTCTTTGTGTTGATTATCTCATTTATTCTTTATAACAACCGTAAGAGGTAAGTATTCTCGTTATGAGGAAACTGAACTGAGAGACGTCATCAACTTGGAAAAGCCTTCCTGCACATCTAATAAATAGGGTGGAGCTAAAATTTAAATCCAGACAATTTGATTCCAGAATTTATGTTTTTAACAACTATTCTGTTTCATTACTTTAAACTTTGTTTTCTTCCTTTTATCATAAAATAGTAGTTTTCAATCTCATTGTGATCCTCTTTGATTCATTTTGAATTTAAAATTGGGCTTCCCAAGTGGTGTTAGTGGTAAAGAACCTGCCTGCTAATGCAGGAAACATTAAGAGATGCTGGTTTAATCCCTGGTTCAGGAAGATCCCCTGGAGGAGGGCATGGCAACCCACTCCAATATTCTTGCCTGGAGAATCCCATGGATAGTGGGGCCTAGCAGGCTACAGTCCACAGGGTCTCCGAGAGTCGGACATGGCTGAAGTGAATGTCCTCATACTTAGTATGATTTTTATTGAATTATTGATTGCTGATTGATAAGGATATCCTTTAGTCAAGAGGTAACTTCATGGGATAGTTCATGGATAACTTCATGGGGTGTACCTAACGAGACTTATGTCGAGTGCTTGGTAAATGTTGTTAGGGGATGGTATTTTACGTTTGAATGTGGGAAATGTGCAGTATATCCAATATGACTATTTTGTTGAGTGTGAGAAACTTATTAAGAGATTTAATAATACAAAGCATTTGTAAATGGCACATAGCTAAAAGTAGATAAATCTTAGCTATTTTTCATTGAGACTACCAGAATATTTTATAGTACTTCACCAAATATAGATTTGGTATTGTATTGCTAGCTGTTTTCAACCATAGTCATTGTAACTCTTTGTTACCTTCTTTTCCTTTGTAAATACTGAAACTATGTTTTCACCCTTTCCTGACTCTTTTATATCAGTTTTCCCTTTTGTCTGCCTAATTTTAGATTTAGAAATAATATGAAGCCAAATCTCTTTTATGGAATGCTGAGTATGGTGTCCTTTTAGTTATAGACCTTACCTTTCAGTAGCAAATAAGTGACACTAAAAGTGTGCTTTAGTTAATTTTCACTGGGTAAATTGACGCTCAGAGGAAGCAGTCTCAAGTCTTTGTTCAAGAAGTTAAAGACTTTTAAGATAGTCTAATAAATGTTAAGCATTTATCTGGAAGAAAAATAACGATTTTTGAGTTGAAAGTGAAGTGAAAGTCGCATAGTCGTGTCCTACTCTTTGTGATGCCATGGACTGTATCCTGCCCAGCTCCCCTGTCCATGGAATTCTCAAGGCAAGGATACCCTTCTCCAGGGAATTTTCCCGACCCAGCAATGAAACCTGGGTCTCCTGCATTGCAGGCAGATTCTTTACCAACTGAGACACTAGGGAAGCCCTTTGGAGTTACATTTTACCTAAAAATCTGTTAAAGAAATGATTTAAAATGTTGATGCCTTGTTTTTTAAATTAATTCCAGTAATCAAATCCTTATATGATTTCACTGATCTCAGTACCTTTTGTAGAATTTAATGGCTTTCTTAATGTTAAGAAGTTCCCTGTGAATAAAAGATAATTGAGTGACCAGTTAATTTGCTGGAATTAATTAGGATATAATTAATCGAGGTAAAATTCAAAATTTTCTGTAAACTGTAAGGTAAATAGCCAAATATAAGGACATTTCCATTTATATAATGATGACATACTTGTAATTTATTATTGCAGTGGCTAGGTTAAAGATGAAATTAAGAACCAGTGGAAAATTTGTTGGTTCCAGTAATTAAAGTTAAATGGTGATTTGAAAATACTTAATTGTATGAACTCAATTCCATCACCTCCACTAGCTTTGTTTGTAGTGATGCTTCCTAAGGCCCACTTCACATTCCAGGATGTCTGGCTCTAGGTGAGTGATCACACCATCATGATTATCCGGTTGTGAAGATCTTTTTTGTACAGTTCTTCTGTGTATTCTTGCCACCTCTTCTTAATATCTTCTGCTTCTATTAGGTCCCTACCATTTCTGTCCTTTATTGAGCCCATCTTTGTATGAAATATTCCCTTGGTATCTCTAATTATCTTTTTTTTTATACTACTTGCTTTATTGAGATGCTCACTTTAACACAGTAGTCTAGAACCAAGCCCATAATATCTTCAAGTTATACCTGTATGTCAGTGATGTCTCAATGAAAACAGAAGGAGAAAAATAATCCACAAAGTTTGTTCTCCAGTTTCTTTTTAGTCTCATGAATGCAATTGTTAAGTCACAGTCTTAGTATTTTACTGTGGCTTGAACATACTCACCATCCTTTACACTTTTCTGAAAAATGTAGGAATTTGGAATTGAATACTGTGTGTGTTTTCCCTCAAATAACAGTTGAATTTATAGGGCAAGTCAACACAGCATCCCTGGTAGTATTAGGTGAAGAAATTAAAAAAAAATAAAATCTCCAAACTCAGAGAAATATAATTCAAAATGAAACTGCATTTTGTTTCTTGAAGAGATCTCTAGTCTTTCCCATTCTGTTGTTTTCCTCTATTTCTTTCCATTGATCGCTGAGGAGGTCTTTCTTATCTCTCCTTGCTATTCTTTGGGACTCTGCATTCAAATGGGAATATCTTTCCTTTTCTCCTTTGCTTTTTGCTTCTCTTCTTTTCACAGCTATTTATAAGGCCTCCTCATACAGCCATTTTGCTTTTTTGCACTTCTTTTCCATGGGGATGGTCTTGGTCCCTGTCTCCTGTACAGTGTCACGAATCTCCTTCCATAGTTTATCAGGCACTCTATCAGATCTAGTCCCTTAAATCTATTTCTCACCTGCACTGTATAATCATAAGGGATTTGATTTAGGTCATATCTGAATGGTCTAGTGGTTTTCCCCACTTTCTTCAATTTAAGTCTGAATTTGGCAATAAGTTCATGATCTGAGCTGTAGTCAGCTCCCAGTCTTGTTTTTGCTGACTGTATAGAGCTTCTCCATCTTTGGCTGCAAAGAATATAATCAGTCTGATTTCAGTGTTGATCATCTGGTGATGTCCATGTGTAGAGTCTTCTCTTGTGTTTTAGAAGAGGGTGTTTGCTATGAGCAGTGTGTTCTCTTGACTAAACTCTATTAGCCTTTGCCCTGCTTCATTCTGTATTGCAGGGCCAAATTTGCCTGTTACTCCAGGTGTTTCTTGACTTGCTACTTTTGCATTCCAGTCCCCTATAATGAAAAGGACATCTTTTTTGGGTGTTAGTTCTAAAAGCTAGTGGAGATGATGGAATTCCAGTTGAGCTATTTCAAATCCTGAAAGATGATGCTGTGAAAGTGCTATGATCAATATGCCAGCAAATTTGGAAAACTCAGCAGTGGCCACAGGACTGGAAAAGGTCAGTTTTCATTCCAATCCCAAGGAAAGGCAATGCCAGAGAAAGCTCAAACTACCGCACAATTGTACTCATCTCACATGCTAGTAAAGTCATGCTCAAAATTCTCCAAGCCAGGCTTCAGCAATACGTGAACCGTGAACTTCCAGATGTTTAAGCTGGTTTTAGGAAAGGCAGAGGCACCAGAGATCAAATTGCCAACATCCGCTGGATCATGGAGAAAGCAAGAGAGTTCCAGAAAAACATCTGTTTCTGCTTTATTGACTATGCCAAAGCCTTTGACTGTGTGGATCACAATAAACTGTGGAAAATTCTGAAAGAGATGGGAATAGCAGACCACCTGACCTGCCTCTTGAGAAACCTGTATGCAGGTCAGGAAGCAACAGTTAGAACTGGACATGGAACAACAGACAGTTGTTATATGCCGAGTACATCATGAGAAACACTGGGCTGGATGAAGCACAAGCTGGAATCAAGATTGCCGGGAGAAATATCAATAACCTCAGATATGCAGATGACACTACCCTTATGGCAGAAAGTGAAGAAGAACTTAAAAAGCCTCTTGAAAGTGAAAGAGGAGAGTGAAAAAGTTCGCTTAAAGATCAACATTCAGAAAACGAAGATCATGGCATCTGGTCCCATCACTTCATGGGAAATAGATGGGGAAACAGTGAAAACTGTCAGACTTTATTTTTTGGGGCTCCAAAATCACTGCAGATGGTGATTGCAGCCATGAAATTAAAAGATGCTTGGTTCAGATGGTAAAGAATCTGCCTGTAATGCAGGAGACCCGGGTTCGATTCCTGGGTCAGGAAGAGCCCCTGGAGAAGGGAATGGCAACCAACTCTGGTACTCTTGCCTGGAGAATCCCATGGATAAAGGAGCCTGGTGGGCTACAGTCCATGGGGTCACAAAGGGTCAGACATGACTGAGTGACTAACACTACAACACTACTCCTTGGAAGGAAAGTTATGACCAACCTAGACAGCATATTAAAAAGCAGAGATTTGCCAGCAAAGGTCCGTCTAGTCAAGGCTTTGGTTTTTCTAGCGGTCATGTATGGATGTGAGAGTTGGACTGTGAAGAAAGCTGATCGCCAAAGAATTGGTGCTTTTGAACTGTGGTGCTGGAGAAGACTCTTGAGAGTCCCTTGGACTGCAAGGAGATCCACCCAGTCTATCCTAAAGGAGACCAGTCCTGGGTGTTCATTGGAAGGACTGATGCTGAAGCTGAAACTCCAATACTTCGGCCACCTCATGGGAAGAGTTGACTCATTGGAAAAGACCCTGATGCTGGGAGGGATTGGGGGCAGGAGGAGAAAGGGATGACAGAAAATGAGATGGCTGGATGGCATCACCAACTCGATGGACATGAGTTTGGGTGAACTCCGGGAGTTCGTGATGAACAGGGAGGCCTGGCTTTCTGCGATTCGTGGGGTCGCAAATAGTCGGACATGACTGAGCGGTTGAACTGAACTGAATTGAACTGAATTGCACGAAAGCACTGTCATCTGAAATTTGTGTTCAATAAATGTGAGCTGTCAACTTAAAGACATTATCTTATTTAATTCTCATAACAATTCTGAATTAGGATATTATTATCCTGATTTTGCAAATAAATAGAAGCTTAACAAAGTTAACCCATCTGGGGTCATGGAGCTGTAGCTGGGATGCTAACCAAACCTTTTTGACCGCAGGACCCAGTTTCTTAATAGTTGACGAGGTTACAGTAAACTCAAATCTGGTGCTCAAGTTGTACTTTTGATTGCAATGAGCTTTTTATGAAAATCTTTAGTTGTCAAATGGAGTCCAAATTTAAAGTATTTTGCTTCTGAAACTGCATTTTTTTTACCAATCATGCCAATTAAAATTTATTAATAACTTCTTAGTTTTAACTTACCATTTCAGGATTTGTAATAATTTAAGGTGATATGTAGAATTACAAAGTTAGAAGTGCATCTTTATTTGAGATCGTACTGTCAACATTCCAGTAAGATATTGGTGAGAATGGGGAATGATAGAATTGAATTTTATGTTACTGAGTACAGAGGGGGATCATGAAACTTTATGTAAAGGAACAGATAGTAGATATAGTAAATGACTTTGAGAGCCATACGGTCTCTGTTGTGTTAACTCAGACTCTTCTAAAACAGCCATAGACAGTATGTAAAGAACTGTGTTATTGTGTTTCAGTGAAAAACTACAAAAAGAGGTGACAGCCTGGATTTGACTCATTTACCAACTTCTTGTAATTTTTGCAAAAAAAGATAAAATTTGTTATTCTAATGTATTGTTTGTGCAGAGTGAAAGTTTTCCTTTGTTGAATGTATTGACCAAAAAAAATTTATCCCAAAAGATAGTAGTATAAAGGGGAATAGGAATGGTACCTTTCTTCAGCATTTCTTAATTTCTTAATTACTTCATAAATTACATGACAATTCCAGATATACTTATTTGCTCATTTCTTAGCATTACCATTTTTTATCTTGAAAAAACAATTCTGCAGTTTTCACTGGTGTTTTCACTTTTTCTGATAAACTTTCTTTATCATAAATAACTTGGGAGGGATTTATTATAAAAAGATATAATGCATAATTGGGTGATGATTTTATTTTATTTGAATTTATTTTGAAAAACAGTATCAGTAGGTAGACTTAGATCAAGACATATGTAAATATATACATGTTGTTGAATTTTAGGTTCAGAAATGGAGTACTCTGTAGTCAGTTTTCAGTGTTACATTGTTTGACCTTGTAGATGATTTCTAGTGCTGCAAAACTTTATTGAATGTAAATCATTTGTGATATTGACTGATGGTGGTATGCTAAATGTTAAACCTAATATATACTTTTTATTCTTATTTTCAGAGATTCGTCAGAGAACTGCCGCTCAAAGAAACGTTTCTCCAACACCAGCAGGCTCCAGCCAGGGCCCTCCTCCGCAAGTTCCAGTTTCTCCTGGACCACCAAAGGACACTTCAGCCCCTGGTGGACCCCCAGAAAGAACTGTTACTCCAGCCTTATCATCAAATGTGTTACCAAGACGTTTTGGATCCCCTGCTACTTCAGTGCCTGGAATGGGTAAACAAAGCACTTAATGTTATTTACAGTATATTGTTTTCTCTGGTTACCAATAAAATGGGCCATTTTCAGACAGTATGGAAATGGCATTTCATTTGGAAATAGCAGAGCAGTTATCTGATTAAGCAGGAGTTCCATATTCAATTAGCCATAACTCTTTACAGCTGGCACCTTGTGATACTGAAACCTATTTCTTGAGCTCATTTAACTGTTATGGCTTCTTTGTTTAAATGGCAATAAAATACTTTGTAGTATTCTGTAGTCAACAGTATAGCATATCTTTTTATATTCAGCTTTAGAATGGCTCCAGATTTATATAAAATGAGGATAGACGAGAACATTTTGGGAATGTATTCATGCTTTTTGCTAAACCCTTCATATATATTTTTAAACTTGACAGATTAATATTTCATGAAGAATATTCATGTACTGTAGTATGTAATACTACTAATGTTAATGTGAGCTTGGTAGATTTTTCTTTTTTTAAGCCTTAGAGCCTCAGTATTTTCTGACAGATACTTTAACATAAAGTCCTATTGAATTAACATACTGCCTTTACTACTATTTCATCTCTTTGGATTCTCCTTTTTCAGTTTTGTAGATCTCTAAGGGAAGATCCCATTTTAGAAGTGTAATAGATTATATTACCCTGCAACTTTCTTTTGGAGTGTGATTGGGACATGAAAGTCTTCTTCAGCAGATCACATTATTGTATGTAGAGTCCCATGTCAGATTCTTAAATATGATAACAAATTATTTATTTTATTTTAGGATATTTGATTTTGATTTAGATTAATTTCATATTTCATGACTAATTACATATAATTTACGACTTTGAGCCTCGTCAGAAGTTGATATCAGATATTCAGGGCATTTACATTTACATAGTCTTAATATCCATAAGCAATCTAAATGTTACTAATACAGTAGATTTTCTCCCCCTCCTTTTTCTTCGAAAACAGCATAAGATTTTAGAAAACTAAACTATTAATTTATAAATATATTAAGAAAGCTAACTACAAGTGAAATGAATATAAATCATAACTTTTAATTGTTGGTTATTGAAAAAATACTTTTAAACTTAACATATAATTATGTCACTCAGGGCAACTGGATATTTTGTGAAATTGAGTAAATTAAACTGGTTGAAAAATTTTCATCTTTCAGTTGTTACTGGTTGATTTGAGATACCCATGACTTGTAAAGTAAAGCTCTTAGTTGTTTAATGGAAGAACTGTTTTGTGAGAATGCATTTTGTATATCTATTTTTAAAGAAATTAGAGTTTATCAACTTATACAGAGTAATAAAAACTATATAATAGCACGTGTAAAAACAGGGTTTCAGTAGCCTACCATTCCATGGTCGTGTAAGCATAATATATTTTGCTAAAGTTTTTAATTAGTTTCTGTGTAAAAGACTTTGTATTTAAGTTGTACATTGCCAGAAATGTGAGTGAGCTAAGTGATTTCTTTTTGAGAAGATTAATAATTCATTTTTTCATTATGCCATATTTGTGAAAGAGAATCAATTTAATGTGTATTACCACAGGGCTCCCATATGTTTGAAAATTAATAACCAGCAGGTACTTGATAATTTGCCAAGCTGTGTAAAAATGACCAATATTCCTACAATGATTGCTCTTGATGTTTGTATTAATTACTGTTACCTGTAACAGCATGAATACAAAGATGTGCTATTTTAAAAGTTATTAATATGCAAGGGAGTTAAGATATTTTTATGAAATCTGTTGTTTTATTTATCCAGATTCCTTTATGGACATTTTCATATTAAGCATGTAGAAGTAAAATACTCCAACAAAAGTTAAGCTGGCTTAAATGCTTTCAAAATTTAATTTGGCATGCTTATTTAAGTTGAAAATTTGATAATGAGGAATGACACTTAATGTCTGCATTCAAGTTTATTTTTTGATGCTAATGATTGAATGTTAAGTATGACTCTACTTAACATTAGCCAAAGAAATGCCAATAGCCAATGAAATGTGAACAATGCACTTGATTCCTAATACTGAAAACTTATTCTAGAACCTAATTTCATTTACTAGCTATAATTCTATATCATGCCCCCCTTTTTAAGATGGTAACAGCCTTAGGATTTGTGACTATTTACAATGCAGATTTCTTAGCTTTTAGAATATTAATATCATATTGCTGCCCTAAAGCCATTCGTTAATGCTTTAAAGGTTTTGTCACAGTCATTTTGAAGACCTTTAATCCATGTGTTGCAGGGCTTGTTTCAACAAGACCTCATTTTGTTTGAAAGTCTTCTACAAGGTCTCCATGTAAACGTCCACTGCTGCCTATCTTAGTTTTGTCTGGTATTGTTTTACAAAGGCAAACATCACATCTTATTTATTTTATTCTCTAACTTTCTTCTCAGTGCCTTCTGTGTAGTCTCTCATTTTAGAATATCTCCTGCAAACAGTTCTCTTTCAGTTTTCAGAGAGTACTGTAGAGTTAAAACTCATAATTTTGGATGTGTAACTTTATTTTTGTTACTGTTTTTATATGATGTAATCATTAACTAAATTCCAAGTTATTCCTCTACTCCTGACTCTCCATTCGTCATCTCTGATACTGGCTAATTTATTATAGGAATACAATGTATCTCTCCATTTATTTAGATCTTCTCTAGTTTCTCTTAGCAATGTTTTGCAGTGTTCATAGCTTTTGTACCTTTTTTGATTAAATGTGCATCTGATTATTTCATGTTTTTGTCCTAGTTTAAATACTTTATTAACTGTTTCCATTGTTCACTGGTAACGTACATGGACATTGATTTTTGTATAGTGATCTTATATCCTGTAATATTGCTAAAGTCACTGGTTCTTATAACTTTTATATCGATTCCATAATATATCCTAAATAGGTTTCAGATTGTTGGTGACTAAATACAATTCTACTTCTTCCTTTTAAATCTAGATTCCTTTCTTTTTCTTACCTTATTACACTAGCTAGAATTTTCAGTGCAGTGTTAAATAGAAGTGATGAGAGCAGACATCATTGTCTTATTGCTGATCCTAGGAGGAAAGCATTTACTTTTTTACCATTCAGTGTAAGCTATAGGGTTTTTTTTTTTTTTTTTTAATAAATAGCCTCTATCAGATTGAGGAGAAGTACCCTTCCATTCCTAGTTAGCTGAAGGTTTTTATCAGTAACAGATGATGGATTTTTTCAAATCCTTGTTGCATCTTTTGAGATGCTCTTATAGGGTTTTAGTTTTTTTTCAATATCACTATTTCATATGGTGAAATACGTTGATTGGTTTTTTTTTTAACATTGACATTTTTTAGCCATTAAACCACCATGCTTTCCTGAAGTAAATTTGACTTGGTCATGACATTTTAATTTTTATGTATATTATTGGGTTCAGTTTGTTAAAATTTTGTTAGAAATGTGTACATCAATTTTCCTTAGAGATACTGGTCTGTTTTGTTTTTGCTTTTTTTCTTGTAATTTTGTTTTGGCAGTTTTCTTTATTTGTTTTCCTGTAATTTTTTTGGTTTTCTTGTAATTTTTTTTGGTCTTCTTGTAATTTTTTTGGTCTGGCTTTGGTACAGGAGTATTGCTATCCTCAGTATGAGAAAACATTTTCTTGCCTTTAGTTTTATGGACATGTTTGTATAGAATTGGTATTATTTCTTAGTAATAAATGTTACAGGTTGAAGTGGCTAGGCCTGGTGTTTTCTTTGTGGAAGGTTTTTTCTTTTTTTAAAAAAAATTTAAAATTTTTTAAAACAAGAAAACTACAGACTAATATCCCTATAAATATAGATGCAAAAATTCTTAACAAAATTTTAGCAAGTTGAAGTTTCTGTTTCTTGTTGAGTAAGTTGTGGTAGTTTGGTAGTCTTTTGATGAATTTGTTTCTCCTAACTTAAGAATTTATTGGCATAAAGTTATTCATAACATACCCTTATTATTCTTTGAGTATCTTTACTATCTGGATTTATGTCATTTCTCTCATTGTTAATATTTTGTATCTTTCCTTTTTATCCTGACTAGTCTGACTAGAGCTTTATCAGTTTTGTCTTTATCAATTTGGTCTTCTCAAAGAACTAGCTTTTCTCTATTATTCTAGTATATTTTTATTAATTTCCACTCTGATCTTTGTTATTTCGTTTATTCTGTTTACTTTGGGTTTCATTTGCTCTTTCCTTTTAGGTTCTTAAGGTAGAAACTGAATTCATGGATTTTAGATCTATCCTCTTTTGTAGGTGTTTAGCAGTATAGGTGTTTAGTGTTATAAAGTTTCCTCTAAGTATTGTTTTAGTTGTATATCATAAATTTGATATGTTGTTTTTTTGTTCTCATTCAGTTAAAGATACTTTCTAATTTCTTTATTTTTCTTTAAAGCTTGGATTATTTAGTTATATATTATTGAGTCTTCAAATATTTGAGTATTTTCCTGATGTCTTTTTGTTGCTTATTTCTAGTTTAAATCTGTTGTGGTCAGAAAACATACTTTGTATTATTGAACCTTCTTGAATGTATTGAGATTTGTTTTATGTTTCAGACTATCATCTGTCTTGGTATATGCTTTATGTTCACTTGGAAAGAATATATGTTTTGTTCCTGTTGGGTAGAATGGCTGTAAATGTTGATTGCGTCAAGTTGGTTAAGTAGATAGTATTCCGTTCCGTTCCGTCTCTCAGTCGTGTCCGACTCTTTGCGACCCTGTGGACTGTAGCCTACCAGGCTTCTCCATCCATGGGATTCTCTAGGCAAGAATACTGGAGTGGGTTACCGTTTCCTTCTCCAGGGGATCTTCCCAACCCAGGGATTGAACCCGGGTCTCCCGCATTGGAGGCAGACGCTTTAACCTCTGAGCCATCAAGGTGTATCATTAATGACTTTTTGTTTGTTTATTCTGCCAGTGCTTGAGAGAATGCTGTTGAAATCTCCAGCTATAATTGTGTATTTATTTCTTTTTGTGTTTCTTTTAGTTTTTGTATAATGTGTTTTGAAACTCTGTTATAATGCACATACATCATAGGTTTAGGATTATTATGTCCTCTTGATGAATTGACTCCTTGTCATTATGAAATTACACTTTTACCCTGTTTATATTCTTTGCTCTAGAATCTACTTTGATTGCTATTAATACAGGTGCTCTAGGTTTCTTTTGAATAGTGTTAGTGTATTTATGTGGAGAAGGAAATGGCAACCCACTCCAGTGTTCTTGCCTAGAGAATCCCGGGGACAGGGGAGCCTGGTGGGCTGCCGTCTATGGGGTCGCACAGAGTCGGACACGACTGGAGCGACTTAGCAGCAGCAGCAGCGTATTTATGTAGTTTTCTGTGTCATTTACCTTTAGTCTGTTTGTGTTTTTATATTTAAAATGGATTTTTTGTAAGCGACATCTATTGGGTCTTGCTTTTTTATCCATTCTGACAATCTTTGCCTTATAGTGAGGATGCTCAGGCCACTTACATTTAATGTAATGATTGATATGTTTAAGTTTGAGTTTAAATCTTTTGTTGTGCTAGTTTTCTATTTTTCCCATCTGTTCTGCTGCCTTTCTTGTTTTCTGCCTCTTGTGGGTTGAGTATCTTTTATGATTGCTTTTAATCATTTTTTTTTGTTGTTGCCTTATTAGCTATAATGCTTTTTTATTGTTATTTTAGCGGGTTCTTTAGAGTTTGCAGTATGTATCATTAATTTATCATAGTTCATCTCAAATGGTATGACCCCAGTTCTCATACAGATTAAGAATCAAACTACAGTATACTTAATGTTTCTCTCCCCTTGGCCTTTGTGGTATTGTTGTCATACATTTTACTTATACATGTGTTATAAACCCCACAAGGAGTTACAGATATCCTCTGCATTTTGAAAATTCACTTTACACCACTTTGCTTTTATGAAAGACCTACATTAGTGCCTGTTTCCACTAATTAAAAGAATCGGAAGAAGGTTTTCGCTTTTACAAAAAAAGATGAAAAGCGAAAATAGCATTCAGCATTTGTTTTGCAGCGAGCTGTTGTAGAGGCAGCGTGCATCCTGAGCAGCAAGAGTGGCACCACCAAGCTCCTTCCCTGGGAACTACACTCAGCATCTCATCATCAAGCCGCCATAGCTTTGAACTTTGTCTGTGAGCATCTGTGCTTTGTCTCAATTTATTTTGTGCATCCATTAGCAAGATGTGTCCTAAGGTAATTGCTTCTTCACTTTATGCCATTTTGGCTTATGAAAGCTTTCATGGGAACTTTTGGATAGCAAGGGAAACCTGTATTGCTTTTTCTTTAAGCCATCAATTGTTTTTTAAAGCGATATAAATAATGTTTTATATATTTACCCACATGGTAACCATTTCAGGTACTCTTTCGGTTGTGTGATCCAGCTTTCTGTCTGGTGTCATTTTCCTTCTGCGTGAAGGATTTCTTTTAACATTTCTTGTAGTACAGTTCTGTTAATGATGAATTCTTTCAGTTTTGTATGTCTGAAAAAAGTCTTCATTTTGCCTTCATTTTTAAAAGATGTCTTCACTAATACAGATAATTTCACTAATTTGATAGTTTTTCTTTCAGAACTTTAAAGATACTGTTTCATTGTCTTCTCACTTGCTTATTTTCTGATGAGTAATCTGTCATTCTTATCTTTGTTTCTCTGTACTAATGTATCTTTTTCTGACTGCTTTTAAGATTTTCTGTCACTGGTTTTAAGAAGGTTGATTATGCTATATCTTGGTGTGAAATTGTTTCTTGTACTTAGGGTTTGTTGATATTCTTGGGTCTATAGGTTTACGGTTTTCCTCAGGTTTTGAAAATTTGTGCATTATTTTTTTTAGTCAATTTTTCTTCCTCTCCTCTTCTGAACTCCAATTATATGTATACTAGATGCTTGAGGCTGTTACACAGCTTACTGAGGATTTGTTCATTTAAAAATCTTTTTAGTCTTGGTGTTTCATTTTGCATGGCTTCTATTGCTGTCTTCAGATTTACTAATTTTTTTTGTAATGTCCAAACGTTCATTTCATCTGTGAATTTTTTAATCTAAGACATTGTAGATTTCATCTGTACAGGTTCAATTTGGATCTTTTATAAGTTTTTTTCATGCCTCTGCTTAACATATTACAGTTTTCATCTAGATT
Organism: Moschus berezovskii; assembly: GCF_049115385.1. Lineage (NCBI taxonomy): Eukaryota > Metazoa > Chordata > Mammalia > Artiodactyla > Moschidae > Moschus > Moschus berezovskii. The sequence goes on along the minus strand of NC_142461.1, from coordinate 118,203,356 downwards.
CTCAAGCATATGGAATTTAGTCATAATAAGTGTTTTAATATGTTTGTCTCTTAATGCTATCATCTCCATCGTTTCTGGGTCACTTTTGATTGATTCTTCTCATTATGGGTTTTATTTTCTTGCCAATTTGCATGACTAATAATTTTTTATCTGATGTCAGACATTGTGAATTTTGCCCTATTGAGTACAGGATATTTTAAAATTACTGTACAAGGCCTCTCTGAATATTTACCCAGTGACCTGTGAGTTATGAAGTTTTCCATCCTGGCTGGTGGCAACATGTGATATTTTTGGCCCCATGTGAGCACTGGTACCTTTAGTATTTTGGGGGCAGTTCTTTCTCTGTCCTCAGGTGTTTTTCTCCTTTGCATCCTGGGCAGATCTTTGGTATTCTGGCTCTCTGCATTCCCTCCTCTCTGGTACTGTTCCCAGTGAACTCAACCTGCATTGGCCTCTCCAGCATTCCAGCTTTATCTCTTCAACTCAGGAAGACTAATGAACTTCACCTGGATTTACTCTGCCTGAGTTGCTACCTGGAAGACTCTCCAGGCAATAAGTTGGGGCAGTTGTAGGGCTCATCTTATTTGCTTTATGTGTCTTAGGGATCTTTATCCTATATTACTTGATATCCAGTGTCTCTAAAACCATTGCATAATATATTTTACATGGTATTTTAGTTGCTTTAAGTGGGAGATTAAATCTGACTGATTACTGTATTATGGTACAAAGTGGAAGTCTCCTAGTTTATTATTACATAAACTTTTAAGAGTCTGAGCATTTAAAAAATTAATTTGTACAGAACTCAACATAGTTTTATTCCTTAATAGATTATGTTGCTGGTTCTAATATAGCACATATATAAATATATTTTTGTACCGTAATATTTTTAATGAAAATTTGAATACAGAAATGATAATATCATTTTTATTTTGTTAAAATCATTAAAGAATTCTTAATGAGCATAAGTTCTTGGCAATTGAATTGAAGTTTAAATGTATTTTACACATATAAATTTTGTGTATATTTATTTACTAGGTCTTCATCCTCCTGGTCCACCTTTAGCAAGACCCATTCTGCCTCGAGAACGAGGTGCTCTGGATCGAATTGTTGAATATTTAGTTGGTGATGGTCCACAGAACAGGTAATGTTTACTCGGGTGTAGCTAAATGAAAATGAAGAAAATGTATTGGTCAGAGTGTGTGTGTGTGTGTGTGTGTGTGTGTACACACATGTGCACAGGCACTAAATGTTCTATGATTTTGTGGTTCTTTTTTCCTGATTTTAGAACATAATGGAGTATTTTATGGCCCTGCAAAAGAGTGCATACTCAGTTATTTTTCAATAGTAGATTAGATAAAGTATTTAGATATAAAATATTTTAAAACATATATAACAAAAAATATTGTAACTGATATGTTATAATGCTGCTCTGACATTACTTTTAGAGAATTTGAATCATTTTGTTGAATCTTTTGAACTTGAAGAGTTTGTAAATAGTGAAAAGTTGGTAGATTATAAGAAATGGAGTTTTATAGATGTGAGTACTTGACTTAATGATAGTGATAATTTTAATAACAGTGAGGACAGTTTCATGTATTTGACACAGTTCCAAAATGCTTCTCCAGTTATTTTAATTGATCCTTATAATAACTCTAGGATTAGAAGTGTGATATGAGCAGAGCAATTGTCATAGTATAGACTTTTAAATAAGTATTTTAAGAATAGATATTTGATAAGGTTATTGGTTGATATTGTCTTAATAAAGAGACTAGAATTTAATGTAAATGTGAAAAATTATATGTTCTTCAAAACAGATAGAATGTTGTTTGATAGGGCCAGATATTTATTAAGTATTTACTCAGAGAACAGAAAGGGTGTATAAATAGAAAACGTGGAAGATGTTTAAGTGTAACTGGGATAGCTAAGAAATCATGATATACAGAAATTAACCTTTGGATTGGACTAAACAAAATTAAATTCATTTCTTTACTACAAGACTTCACAGAGGTTTTAATAATACTCATTTGTGAATCTCTAAGAGGCTTCATCTTTTCCACTCTTTATCTGACCACAGATTTGGAGTCTATCATCCCCAGGAATATGTGTTAGGAAACATTAAAATTTAAGTGTTCTGTTATCAAATACATTTCTGCTTACTTAGTAAGAAAATTTTATTTGACTGTTTCTTAGTTTATTTTTAATTTAATATATAATATTTTAAAATAATTGAAATTTTGACTGTTGTCATAAAGAGTGTTGTTTATTATTTACAAAGTAATATCTATTATGGCACATCTAGCTACATTAAATGCTATGTAATCTAACTGTGTACTTTAGCTGTGATGGCTTAAGTTGCTTCTCGCACTTGTTTTGTCTGCATTTGTAACTGATCTGTTCATTTTTCCTTTTGCTGTAGGTATGCCCTTATATGTCAGCAGTGTTTTTCTCACAATGGCATGGCTTTGAAAGAAGAATTTGAGTACATTGGTAAGAATTATTTGGCAGTTAGATTTAAAATATTTTACTCTTAAATATTTCATTCTGTGCCAATTCCCATGTAATGCCGTTTTGTTTTAGGTATTGCTCTGTGTATGTCGTTCAGGCATATTATAGAACACAGAGCAAAGCAGAAAAGAACTCAGGTTTTTTCTTCATACAATGTACAATTTCTAGGCTAGCTGTTTTTAAACTTTCACTGTGCATCAGAATTAACCTGAAGAGCTTTTTCCACCTACAAATAATCTGCTTTAGTTGATCTGAGGTGGGGCCCAGGCATTAGCATTTTTTTTAAAGCTCTTCAGAGTATTTTCATGTGCAGCTACTATTTAAAAATATTGAACTAAATTAATCATGCTTCTCAAATATAACATGCAACATTTGGGGTGGCAGATGTGAGTAAAGTTCTGGCTTTTAAGATACCTAATGGTGACTAGAAATGTAATTTCTGTAATACATTTAGATCATTTATTATTGTTTTGCTATTAGTTAACCTGCTATGTAACTTATTATCTTTTCTGCTTTAAATTGATATTATAATTCTAATAATTTTAAAATATGCTTTAAAATAAACTTTGGTTAAAACACCTGCCATAATATTATTAAAACCATGTGTAATTTCACAGGGAATAAATGGCTTTTGAAAGGTTCTTTGTAAAAATAACCTTGAGGGTAACTTGATTAGTCCTTAAAGTTTCTTTGGTTTATGGTATATATATATTTTTTTTAATTCTCTATAGCTTTTCGTTGTGCCTACTGTTTTTTCTTGAATCCTGCAAGAAAAACCAGACCCCAGGCTCCAAGACTTCCAGAATTTAGTTTTGAAAAGAGGCAGGCATTGGAAGGCTCAACTACAGTTGGTTCCTTGCCCTCAGGAAGCATAATTTCATCAGAGAACCAGATCAATGAAGGTATTAATATGTTAATTAAAAAGTTTTGTCTCTTGATAATGTTTGCTTTCAACAATGAAAACATTGTTTTAGACAAGAATGGATCAGATTTTGCAGCATGCATATATCGGCTATTGCTCTGATATTATGGCCTCCTATGCAGTTGGTTTGATGTGTTTGAGTTTTAAAATATATATTGTGTTAAGCAGGATCTAGAAATAGCTTGGTAAATATTATTTATGGAATTATCTTTTTAGTTAACTGTTGGGAGATTTAACTAGTAATCCTTTCATGGAATTGTTTTTCAATTTATGTAAGTGAAGCAGATTTAAAACAATTATGAAGCCACTACTCATAAGGGTCAATTTCTTATAATAATTGTAGTTAACACTGATAAATATAAGTTTGTGCCTTACCATTTCTATGACTAGAAGTTACTCAAACAAACTCTGAAGTTGAAAAGTCAGCCTTACATTCTTTGGATGACTATATTGATAGGACTGGTATTCCTTTGAAACAATTTATCAAGGTCCACAGGATTTAATATTGCTGATGAATGCATTTGTTGTAAAGCAACCTTATTTTAAAGAAATAAAATAAGGATTATTTTATTAGGATAAGTTATCAGGATTCATTGAGTTTTAGAACTTATCTTTCAGTTCTGTTGTAGGAATTCCTGAGGAAGTTTCATGAAAAAATGGAAAAGATGAGATGGAAGATCTGACTATTAATTGCCAACTATTTCTTGTTATTAATATTGGGTGAGGAACTATTTGTTAAGCCGCTCTGAATTATGAAGATTGCTAAAGTTATGACACAGTCCCTGATATTTTGGTGCTTCACCCTGTACAGGAAAAAAAAAATCCATATGGAAAATTTCATTCACATAGTTTAAGGTAGCAGTCAGTATTCATTCTTTTAACTTCTAGAAGTTATCATTTACATATATTTGATTTCTTTATAAAATCACTGAGTAGTGGAAAAAGTGGTTTAACTGAGAATAATATACAAGGCAGTGAATTTTCACATATCTGAAGTTTGGTATGAGAATTTCACTGTTTTTTTAAACTTTGAAGAATGAACCTAAAATATGTGTGTTGACTTGGGCTTGGCTTTTGGCTTACTAACAAATATCAAAATGAATTTGAATACAGATAGCCATGACAAGAAGCCTGTGTACTTCAACGCTGAATCATTTATTTGTGTTCTCCATGTCTGCAACATCAACTCCAAACACGATGTCAGACTTTTTTCTTTTGCTTACGTCATGCTCTGAGCTGCATCTGTCACATGCAAATCATCTGCCTTGCCATTGCAGCCTCTTGGAACTGAAAATTAAAGAATTCCAACCTGAAGATGCCTAGAGGAAAAATTGGAGTCCTTGCCATGAGTAACTTTGCTTATGAAAGCTAAAGTGAATATTTGAAAGCCAATAGTTGGGACAAAAAAAGAAAAAACAGCCAACAAAATAGATATCTTGATAATGAGTCCCATGCTTTTATCTTCTGCTAAGGTCAAGATGCAAAGTTAGCAAACCACACCCAGCTATACCTTTCCTTCTCACCTAATCTAGGAGGAGCAATACCCCAGATGTCTCATTTTCTGTCAGAAACCTCCAGAATGAAGTCTAACTGGCTCAGACTCAACCCTAATAAGGTAACGTTAATAGGTGAAAACATTGAGGCAGGGTATGATAGCTCCACAATGCTAGAAACTGAAGCAACAATTCCATTTGGTTAAGATAGTCACTATAGTGGTAACTTCTTCATTCTTCTCTTTGGATTCATCAAAATGGCTGTTATGAGCATCGTTTTACTTCGTTGGTTTGTCAAAAGACAAAATTTTTTCCAAGACTCCTCTCTCAACACTGTGATATATGGTTATCAATTTCAAGCTGGATTCCATTAGTAAATGGCCGGAAGTATTTCTGAAGAAGAGATAAAGCTGCATTTATTTAAACACTGGTGGCGTACCTTTATGATTACATTGAACTGTGAAGTAAGGAGCATATCATCTCAATCAGCTACTCCCTCTGTTGATAGCCAATGTGATTAAGGGCCTAGATTGCTGATTTCTACACTTTTGTGTAGAAAAATTACACAAAACTTAGGGTCTGAAAGAAAAACTTTCCTGTTTTAATTTTTATATATTTTTAAAAGTATTGAACCAGCTTCTTGAGATTGCATTACTGAATTTACAGATAGAACCAAAAGGTAACTTTCTTTGTCTGAATGTTTTTTTCAAAGAATATTTATAACCGTTTATGTGAATCTAGAATTAATACAAAAAATCTTTTTTTCAATTTATGATGCAAGACTTTAAATTTTGTCTTCATTCTACTGGAATATTTTGTGTTTAGGATGAGGCATAAGGCTTTTGAAATTTTTGGACCACTCTTGGAACAACACATGAAACCTTGGAAAGTTTTCATCAAAGAAGAGCGCTAGAAGAAGGAAATTCCTCCTGTTAACTGCTCATTTGAATTCCTAAAATTTTTTCTAAAACTATGTACACAGATGTTTTGGTAATAAACTATTAGAGAAAACAAAAAATTAAGATTGTCACTTTATCCTAAGAGCATACTAGATATGGTATACCAAAGTAATAAGCTGGTTTTTAGTTTCCTTGGTTTCTTTTATTGTGAAATGAATAGTATAGTAATATTTGAGTGTCTGCTAAGCCATGTTAAAGTCAGTTTATCAGTTTTTCTTATTTTTTAAATGTGTTTTTCAAAATAATTGATTCTTAGCATTCTTTTTGTTAGATATAATAATAATTAAGTACAAGGTTACTACACTGTTAATATTCCAATATAGTGACTTGGAGTTAGCATGTTTAAAAAACGTTAATATTGTTTTCATTGTTCAGTTATATTTAGTTAGAGCTTATGTAATTATTTTAGTAGAATATAGCTTTTATTCACTGGAAATAACTTGCTAGCAGTAAAACTCATGGCATTTACTTAGTACTATCAAAAATAGCAAGTAAAATTTATATAAGGTGAAATTTATCTTGATAATATGATTTCTGCTCTTCCCTTTCTTTTGTTTAAGCAATATACTGTTACCATTAGGTTATGTTGAACTAGGGAAAGTTCTGTTTTTAGTTTTGCTTATTAGGTGCTTTAGGAAATTGTACTATTTGATAATGTAGATTTTATTGAATTCTATGTATCAGATCAGAAAAACTTATGTCTTTATTTTTAGCTATGTATAGCTTATTCAAGACATAAACTTGCCTATAATATGTTTTTTTCATGCTTGTTTTGGACATAGAGATCTTTTAGCCTTTTGGTTTCCTTTTCTGAAACACCTTCACCTAATAGTTTTACATTATTGCTTAATAATGACATTCTAATGACTCATCTAATGGATTTGTTCACAAATGGTAAATAATTACATAACATTTTTATGTTTAAAATGAGTTATTTTCTCATAGGTGGTTATCATTTATTTAAATTTTATTCATTGAGCCAGTAAGTTGCATTTTGGGATGAAATTTGTGTCTTTGGTCCTTGAATATAAGTTGGCTTTTTTTCTTAAGGCAAAAAAATCTTTAAAAAACTTTAAAATCTGTGAGTTATAGACACATTGTCCATTTTAATTTAACAAATTTCCTTTGGTAAGTTTTGTAGTCTGTACATATAGTAGGTACTGATGTGTTAGCAAGACAAAATTTTTTTAAAGTTATTGTAAAAAGGAATAAGAAGTAAAAATCTAAATCACCAAAATAATTAGGAGTTTTGGAATACGTAATATAAATAGAATCATGTATTTTGCTGCAGAAATTTTGTGTTTCTTTTGGAGATGTATGAAATTGTTTTGTTAACTATTCTTTAATTTTTTTAGAGAATTATCCTTTCAAGAGCTAGAATAAAAACTTAAAGGGACGGTGGTCTTCTTGAATGTTTTTGCATGTTTGTGGTTTATAGGTGAGGCAGTGGTAGTGTTCATTATACAGTCACATTCAGTTTTATGAGGTTGAGCTATCTAGCTGAATTGAAGCTTTACCCAAACAACCAGAAGCCAGTTGTTACAATTTGGTGGGAAAAGCTTTTCTCTCAAGAATATTGGAGTAGGAGAGTAGAAGGGGAAGGAGTCAGGTAAGGAACAAATCCCATGGGTCATTTTTGTTTTATCACATTGTGATAGATTGTTTTCTTGGCATTACAGATGTCAAAGGTGATTTTAAAAATTTTCTTACAGATAGAATTAGGTCATTCGGGTAACCTTGTATTAATTTTAGTGTTAAACTGGTTCTGCACAGTGGAGAGTAGACCTGTTTAATTAGTGTGAACATGAAATAGGGTTTCTCTTTTGGTATTTTATGCCCAAATATTGACATCTACTGTAATGAATTTTATACTGCCAAGCTATTATATATAAACTACAGCTTCACAGAAAAAATGTACTGTTTTTATTAGAACAGGCAAATGACACTCTCCCACAAAAATAAAGTAAGTACTTTTAGAATATATTTAATAATCTTTTTATAAAGTTCTGTGGTTTAGTTATTAAACTGGTATGTAATTAAATCTCTGTTAATCTTGTGCCTCTAGTTCACTTAAAGCTTGTTGGGATGACCTCTCACAAAATGATATTGACATACATACATTGAATCATATCTATGTTGTTTAGACTAGCTGATATCTGCATTATAGGTGTCATGACACGTACCAAATTTTTGTAGCATTAACTGCTATTAATATTACTTTTCTACAGATTAACCTGGGGGAAGAAAAGTAGTCATTAATAGGCTTTTAGTTCTCAAACCCTATTCATCATTTTACCATTTTTTAGTCTTCTATATATTTTCTGAAATACAATATAGTATTGATGAGCAGGTTTTGTATATAATGCTATTTTCTAATTATGAAAATAATTGACTTTTGTAGAATTCACATGGTATTTCTTAGAATTCACCTCTATAGACGTTAAAAAATTAAGTATAATAATTTTTTTCTTTGTATTAACTGCTCCTTTAAGATCCCAGAATTTTTAAATTTGCATTGTATTTGACTGGGGATGTGTCTGTTTCTGAAAATAATTACATCACAAAGCTTTAATATGATAAATCATAAACTGTGATACCTCTCCTGTTTAATACTGAGCTAATCTATCAAACAGATAACAAACTATGTGGGCCCATGTTCACTGAAGCATGCTTATTGATGAGTTGAGTCCTGAGTTCTGAGCTTTTTGTTTTTTCCATTTCGTGTAACTTTATTGGAATCTTACAAAAATCCAAAGTTGAAAAGTAGGAGGTCAAGTCGTATCATACAAAGTTGTGTTATATCCAGTGGTCAAAGGAAAAGCAGAAAGTGAAATGAAACTCTTATTGGAGGGTTTACTAAGTCATAACCACTTGTAAAATCCTTGGCAAGTAAGTATCGTGCTATGGCCAGAGAGTTGTAGAAAACCGTGACTCTTAATATTCTATCCTGGATAAATTCTGTGAAGTGAAGTGAAGTGAAATCACTCAGTCGTGTCCGACTCTTTGTGACCCCATGGACTGTATGTAGCCTACCAGGCTTCTCCATCCATGGGATTTTCCAGGCAAGGGTACTGGAGTGGATTGCCATTTCCTTCTCCAGGGGATCTTCCCAACTCAGGAATCGAACTCGGGTCTTCTGCATTGCAGACAGACGCTTTACCCTCTGAGCCACCAGGGAAGGTAGAATTAAAAATGGTTATTGACTTCCCTTGTGGCTCAGCTGGTAAAGAATCTGCCTGCAATGTGGGAGATCTGGGTTCAATCCCTGGGTTGGGAAGATCCCCTGGAGAAGGGAAGGGCTATCCACTCCAGTATTCTGGCCTGGAGAATTCCCTGGACTGTATAGTCCACGGGGTCGCAAAGAGTTGGACATGACTAAGTGACTTTCACTTATTGACTCCTGAAGTTTTCCACTGAAGAATTTGCTTGCCCTTGTAGCAGAAATGGTCTATACATGTCCGTAGAGTTTCATTTCACTTTCTGCTTTTCCTTTGACCACTGGATATAACACAACTTTGTATGATACGACTTGACCTCCTGCTTTTCAACTTTGGATTTTTGTAAGATTCCAAGTGTTGCAAAGTGCCATTTTATGTTCCTTTTACAAAAAAATAGCATTTTTGTGACGTGAACATTCCTCATCTTTTTGTGAGCATATGAAATTTCCATACAGTAAACCTCATTAACTTGGATGTCCCTAGCTATGCAATTTTGGCTTTTTGTTCTATATATAAAAAGAGAGAAAGAGATTGTAATTAATTTAACAAACTAGAGTCTAAAATATCTGTTTAAAAATAAGTTAAAAAAATTTTTTCAACTCTGCATAGCGTATGTGATATAGATGATTTGTATTAAAGCTGATATGATAAAACCATGACTTTATAAAACCTCCATGTCAACATGTGTGCATATTTTCTTTAAAAAGTATTAATTTTGTTATCAAAATGCTGGCATTTACTATGTGCTAAGTTGCTTTGGTTGTGTACGACTCTTTGCGGCTCTATTTACTGTTGCCCACCTGACTTCTCTGTCCATGGGATTCTCCAGCAAGAATACTGGAGTGGGTTGCTATTCTACAAGGAACAACTTTTTACTTGCGTAAACTGGCCTGTCCTCCAGATTTTTGAATCAATAACATTTGTAATATATTATAAGGGATCATCTGTGAGGGTTTGAAAATCTCCTTATTTGCTTTGCTGATGTAGTTTAACCATATTTCTCCTAGCAGTAATATTAGTTGCTATTTATTACAGAAACAAAACAAACACCTCTAAGTTAGGTGTTTATCTTTGATTTTGAAGTTGAGTGGCCCAAAACTCTGCTCCTGTCATTTCCTTCCCTATCCTATTCTTTAAACTTTGAAGAATTAAAGTTATTATTATTAAATTATTATTAAGAGATTTGAGTTTAATGAAACTCAAAAGAGAGTTTGAAGGGAGTAAACTTTCAGGTTAGGAACCAGTGCCCTTACTTGGCCTCTGCTAAGGGAGACAGAGGCAAAAGACTCTTCCCTTTCTCTCCCTAGCATTCAAGGTATGTAGCATATTCTGACCCAGAGGTTTAAATCCCGAGGACTTGTCTTACACAGGGATGAAGTAAGACTTGTCTTGACTTTGGAAAAGGTGGATCCAGACCCCCACAGTCATGGATAATAGAGATGTAAATCATTGTGGGAAATCACACCACCTGTACACACATATGCACCCTACAAAGGTACACATTTAACACATTGGTCACAGTGTTGCCTGGACACAAGAGAGACTACTAGTTCCTTCAGGAAACATAATCTGGGAGTTAGTGCATTTGCTGTTTTTGCTGGGCTGTTGTCTTATAATACGTAATTCTATTGGAATTTTGATATATTTGGACATTCAGCTTTCAAATCCATCTTTAGGAAAGTTCTTAAGTATTATGAAAGTTCATTTATTTTGTGAATGATGGGGCTTTAGGTAAAATTATGTTTATGGGTATGTTTCCCCCAAATTGTTTTTTCCTTCATTCGTACCATTTCATATATGGTATGCTATAGGGATAGACTTCCAAAGTGGCTTAGTGGTAAAGACTCTGCCTGCCAATGCAGGAGACATGGGTTTGATCCCTGGGTTGGGAATATCCCCTGGAGAAGGGTATGGCAACCCACTCCAGTATTCTTGCTTGGAAGATTCCATGAACAGAAGAGCCTGGTGAGCTACAGTCCATGGGATCGCAAAAGAGTCAACATGACTTAGTGACTGAGTATACATGCATGATGTACTTAAGTACATTAAAAAAGATATATTTTAAGGATAATGTTAGACTATTCTTCTGTTTCTTAGTCTCTGTTTGCATGTGCTTATCTTATTTAGTAGTTATTAACATTGCCTATTCCTAAAGTCTTTGCTCTTTATCTTGTCAGAATCTTTAGAAGAACAAGATGTTCTAGATAATAGTACAGAACAGACAGATGACAAAATACCAGACACAGAACAGACAAACCCAGTGATTGAACAGGAATCTGGCGTAGAGGAACCAGAGGAGAAACAAGAAAAGACCGAGAATGAAGAAACCTCGATGAGTGGAGACAAGTCAACAGTTCCCAGAGCTGATGCTGTTCCTAATCCTGAACTAAGTGGAGAATCTTTGACAGTGTAGTAAATGCTTCCATGTGCCTTCAACTGGATATTTGTAGTCTTGCTGATGTCAGTTATTGCTTTTTTAGGTGGTGCTTTGTTTTTTTTCACCCCCTCAAAGACATGCTTGGTATCGTTTGAATTTCAGATTGCCTAGCTATTTCAATATGTCAAAGTTATCTCTACTGGGTATTAAAATTAAAAGCAAGTGGTGTCAGTAAAGTAGAATCCTTTTGAATGTACAGAAACCCACACTGTTTAGACAACATTTAGGTATTTTTTTCTGTTCTAAAATAAACAAATATAATAGAAGTTTTGTTTTCTACTTGTGACCTGTAAATACATTTGGCATAGGGAGAACTTTGGTTAGGAATAAGTTCTAATAGCATTTGTTTTAAGGAATGAAACTCAATTAAGATTTTTAATACTTCATTATTAAAATGGATAGAATTTTAATTCTTGAGGTATTTGCCAGGGGGTAAAATATCTATTTAGGCATTTACATTAAGAGGTATGAAAGTTACTACAGTAACAATATAGGCATTTGTGTGAATTCTCAGTAAGAATGCAGTTGAACAGTCAAGTGCAGTGTTACTTTTGATGTCTGTTATTTTGCAGCTGGGCCAGAGGTACCTGATGTATATAATTAGCTTATGTTTACATATTAACATATAGGAAATATCTCTGCACTTGACTGTACCTGAATTTTGAACATTATTTATATTTGTAAAATAATGATGATATTATAAGTGAATTTGTGCTCTTATGTGTATTTTGTTAAGGAAAATAAAGATGATCTGGCAGCAATTTCTTTTTGTTAAATATCTAGACTTCTTCAGACAATATCTTGGTAGATGACATAGCTACCTGAAAAGTCTTAGTAGGAAGAGCTCACAATTTGGTAAATCTATAGATTATGCTGAGAAAAAATTATGATCTTTTTATTCAAATTTGTTACCTTTCAAGTTCAGAGAATTAGTGACATTTAGATGTTCTAATCAGAGGTTAGATTATTCCAACTCAGGAAAACCTTAGGCCAGTTGTAGTTTTTAATTTTGAGAGACATAGTTTTGTGAGACTAGGCAGTTAATTACTAGTAGTTCATTGGATTTAATATATGTATTAAGGATTAACTGGCAATTTTTTGGACCCAGAATAGTAATTCCTGTTGTTATCTTTTCTATCTTCTTTTTATGTATTACTAAGAAAAAACTATCAAGTTATGCCAGAGGAAGGAATATACAGAAATGGTAGATATGGCAAGTATTTATAAGTTATATATGGTTTGTTAAAAATTAAATAAAATACCATTTGTTATCATTTAAAAATTCATCTTTATGATTTAATATCTTATATCTGATAGGTTTTTTTAAGGAACCCAAATCTGTTAATAGTTTGAGAGTTTTCAGGATTACAGGATTAGACTTGAATTCTAGCTCTGCAGTCTTGGGCATGACCTCACTGAGGTCATGTTTTTTCGTCTTTAAAATTGGAAGAATACCTACTTTTCAGAGTATGAGGACAATAAAAAGTAATTTGTGTAGTGGGCCTAGCTGACTGTCTGATAATAGATATTAAGTAGTAGCATTTTATACTCTTGATATCTTTGTGAAATATGGAAGGGCTCTAAATTCTCCTTCTTGCAGATAAGGAAACGAAAAAACAATATGAACATGTAATTTTCCTGTTTTCTTTATCATATACATGTATATAAATGTATAGATTAAGGAAATAGGAACCTGAAACTGTGGAATATAATAATACTACAGAATACAGTCTCTGTTTTTCCTTTTTTGATGAAGCCCATCAGTTTTTTTGGTGTGTGTGTTATTGGCTCATAACACTTTAGTAACACTTTGCTGAGTCTTCTTTTTATAAAACATTCAAATTCTGAAAAATGAGTAATCTCAGAGAAATATAATTTAGTGATAGAATTAAGTAGATATCAGAAGTATCTATGGAAGAAGGTTAAAATAGGTAAATTAATGTAACGGGTAACATGCTGTAATCATGTAGTATCTATTAAAATAGAAAAGTTTCTTCTGATATTGTAATAAACAGTTAATGGTTGAAGAGTGGTATAATGTCCTATTTCTGATTATTAAGACTAGTATAAATGAGGAAAAGCAAACTAATCAGTGCTGTTAGCTAGAGTAACCTTCACTTCCCTACTTACTAATACTCGACAGGTCATCATCTAAACTTCTCACTATGCCCTTAGCATAATCTACAAACATGTCTGGCTTTTCTCTCCGTCTCTCTTCCACCATTATGCTGTAGTCTTAGGGTGTCTTTCAATTCTCTGACTAAGCTAAACCCTTTCCCACCTTAGGTCTCAGTTTGAATGTTCTTTCCTCAGAGAGATGCCCTCCCAAGCTCTGTATCTAAGCTGGTCTCTGCCTTTTACTTGATCCTGTCACTTTATCTGTTGTTATAATCTGTGAGTATTTTATCTGTTTATTAGTTTATAGTATTTCTTCCCAAGACTTCAGAGTCTTTGTGTGCAAGGTTCTGTCTTATTTACCTTTGAATCTCCAGAGCCTGGCACAATGTTTGACACATTTATTATGTGAATGAATAACTTTGTTGCTAAATCCAGCAAAAACTCAGTTCTCACCTTATTCCATTGACACTCTTGGGTGCTCCCTTTAGTTTGAAACACTTTTTCTTTTGGCTTTTGAGTTCTCACACTATTGTTCTCTTATTCCTCTGCCCCTTTTCTCTCAGTGTCCTTTTCAGGTTTCTCTTCCTCTGCCCATCATTTACATGTTGGTGTTTCACCTTTCTACCATGTCAGCATTTCTTCACTCTATGTATTCTCTCTCTAAAGGCTCTCATCTACCCGCATGGACTTAATTACCATCTGTCTCTCTCATTCTCAGATCTTCAGCCTTGATCTCTTTCCTTCACTTTAGAGTGATAGATATACCTGCCTACTGGAATGAATGTCTCTCCCAATCAATTTATTAAAAAGTGAACACTGTTTTCTCCTTCAAAACCTTCAAAAATTTCTATGTTTCAGTTTAATTTCTGTGTTTCTCATCTTATCAAATAGTGCTACTATGCAAGCTAGAAACTAGAGTTTGTCCACTCATTGCTTTCCCCTTTTTCCTGTACCTTAACTGTCAATTTCTGTTTCCTGAGTACTCTTGCCTAGAAAATCCCATGGATGGAGGAGCCTGGTAGGCTGCAGTCCGTGGGGTCGCTAAGGGTCGGACACGACTGAGCGACTTCACTTTCACACATTGGAGAAGGAAATGGCAACCCACTCCAGTGTTCTTGCCTGGAGAATCCCAGGGATGGGGGAGCCTGGTGGGCTTCCGTCTATGGGGTCACACAGAGTCGGACACAACTGAAGTGACTTAGCAGCAGCAGCAGCAGAGCATCTTTCAGTTATATTCTCATTTCTCCATCCCATTAACGTTACATTAATGATAGTAAACGTTTGCATTGTGACTATGTTGCAAGCAACATGCTAAATGTTGTGTGAGTATTATTTGTTTTTTGGCAACAACCCTGTGAGGATTTCTTTCTCTGGATTATAGATAGGAAAACATGTATAGAGAGTAAGCAACTGGATAAGTGAAAAATCTGAGATTTGAATGCAGGCAAATGACTTCAGGTGGCTCAGACTGTAAAGAATCTGCCTGCAATGCAGGAAACCCAGGTTCAATCCCTGGGTCAGGAAAATTCCCTGGAGAAGAGAATGGCTACCCACTCCAGTATTCTTGTCTGGAGAATTCCATGGATGGAACAGACTGGTGGGCTACAGTCCATGGGGTTGCAAAGAGTCAGACACAAGTGAGCAACTAACACATACACACACAAATGACTTTAGAAGTCTTTCTTCTTACTACTGTTGTACTGTCTTCTAATTCAGGCCTCCTTCATCTCAAAACTGTTTCTTAACTGATTTCCTTGTCTCCAGTCTTGTCCATGGCTATCTGTTCTATCCACTTCAGCCTGAAAGAGTGTTCATAACTGGAAAACAAATCGTGTCGTGCCATTGCTTAAACCCTTTAATTAGTCCTCACTGCTCTTAGAATGAGGTTCAAAGTTACCCATACGGCTTACAAAGCCTGTGTAACTTTGCTTCTAGTTTCTTCTGGCATTTCTCACTACAACTGCTGCCACTGTTCCTCTGCCCCTATACCCCCACACCTTTAGTACAGCCATACTGTTTTCTCTGTTTGCAAATGCAGTGTTTTTTCCTAATCCCGCAGTCTCCTGGTATTCTTCCTCTGCCTGGGATATCTTCCCACTTGCACAGAGAGGAGGACACTCGCTTGTTGAATTCAATTGAAATAGTTCTAGTCAGAATCCAAGTTTAGAAATCTTGCTAATTATTAAGCTATGCTCTTTATTCTTGTACTTGGTCTTTCTCAGTACCAGGCAAGAATACTGGAGTGGGTTGCCATTCCCTTCTCTGGGGGATCTTCCCAACCCAGGGATCAAACCTGGGTCTCCAGCATCGCAGGCATATTCTTCATTGTCTGAGCCACTGGGGAAGCCCAATGCATTGGACACACAATCACTATTGTTTGCCGAACATAACTGAATCTGAAGAGCTATTGTTTCATGTAGTGAGGGGAGAGGTTCTAATTATATAATGATTTTCTTTAAACATTGTATGCTGGGTGCTGGAAATACTAAATGTCTTAAATTAAGTCATGGGGAGAGTTAGCGCCTAAGCAAGTCAGAACTCGGAATCTCAGCTCTTAATGTAGGATGCTTTATATTAAACCACTTTTTATACTGCCAATCAGTATTGGTGTTAGAGTTTATGTATTTAAAATATGTAACGTGTTTATTTCTATTTCCAGCTGACAGTAACTACTTAACTATCTTAAAACTTCTTTTCTTATTTTTTCCCTTATATTACCTTATAGTATTACTCTACAATATACTGCCTGTTGAATTGCACTCAAATCAGTTAGTGAAAGGGTCAAAGAATGAGGATAGTTTATGGAATTATAGCAATTTTGAGACAATTATGGAGACAGATCTGCTTTAGAAAATTGAAAGAAAATAATGTGGTGTCATTATTTAGTATAACATCAATTCATTGTAAGAATTATAGAAGAGATTTACATATAGTTTATGAACTCTTAGAGCTATTAAAATAATAAAAGTATTTACATGAAGACGGACCAAGATAGAGATGATTGTGAGTTGATGATCTGCCAGATCTTACAGTTTGTTATTTGACTTGTTTTAGAATTATTAAATACCTAAATATACTGACTCTACCAAATTAGTATATTGTCACCCTGGTTATTTAACTTATATGCAGAGTACATCATGTGAAACGCTGGGCTAGATGAAGCACAGGCTGGAATCAAGATTGCCAGGACAAATATCAGTAACCTCAGATATGCAGATGACACCACCCTCATGGCAGAAAGCGAAGAGGAACTAAAGAACCTCTTGATGAAAGTGAAAGAGGAGAGTGAAAAGGCTGACTTCAAATTCAATATTCAGAAAATAGATCATGGCATCTGATCCTGTCACTTCATGGCAAATAGAGGGGAAAAAATGGAAATTGACAGACTTCATTTTCTTGGGCTCCAAAATGACTCAGATGGTGACTGCAGCCATGAAATTAAAAGATGCTTGCTCCTTGGAAGAAAAGCTATGACCAACCTAGACAGCATATAAAAAGCAGAGACATTACTTTGCCAACAAAGGTCCGTGTAGTCAAAGCTATGGTTTTTCCAGTGGTCATGTATGGATGGGAGAGTTGGACTATAAAGAAGGAAGGCTGAGTGCCAGAGAGTTGATTTTTTTGAACTGTGTTGTTGGAGAAGACTCTTGAGAGTCTGCTGGACTGCAAGGAGATCAAACCAGTAAATTCTAAAGGAAATCAGTCCTGAATATTCATTGGAAGGACTGATGCTGAAGCTGAAACTCCAATACTTTGGCCACCTGATGTGAAGAGCTGCCTCATTGGAAAAGATCCTGATGCTGGGAAAGATTGAAGGCAGGAGGAGAAGTTGATGACAGAGGATGAGATGGTTGGATGGCATCACCGACTCAATGGACATGAGTTTGATCTCACTCTGGGAGATAATGAAGGACAGGGAAGCCTAGTGTGCTGCAGTCCATGGGGTTGCAGAAAGTCGGACACAACTGAGTGACTGAACACCACCACCAAATTAGTAAAGCAATAAAACAAAGGGTTTTTTTTGTTGTTAACTGCAAACAATAAACTAGTGTCTTAGTTTTAAATAGTTCCTTGATAGAGCTTCAGTTTCTGTCTCAGTGAAACCCAGTTGAGATAATCACACAGTAACATGGTCAGAGATAAAGAGGAACAGCTGCTAGAAAAAATACAGGAACCCTAGTCAGTCCTCCTTGTGGTCACTTGGTCAGTTGACTTTATTATCCACACACAGAAAAACAGAAGCAAATGAGATTGGTTAACAAGTGTGCTGGTGACCTTCTTTAAAGTGTTTGATTTATATCCACAGATTCAGGCTCTGAGTTTAGACTGATAAACATATAAATATAGAAAAGTACATTTAATAGAATATGACCATAAGAATACAAATAAAGTGAAGAATTAAAATTATTAATGAGTACAGAATTTGTATCAGTCCATAAACTGTTTATTTGTATTAGCCTAATGTCTTTCCTCGGAGAAGACAATGGCAAGCCACTCCAGTACTCTTGCCTAGAAAATCCCATGGATGGAGGAGCCTGGTAGGCTGCAGTCTGTGGGGTCGCTAAGGGTCAGACACGACTGAGCGACTTTACTTTCACTTTTCACTTTCACACATTGGAGAAGGAAATGGCAACCCACTCCGGTGTTCTTGCCTGGAGAATCCCAGGGAAGGGGGGGCCTGGTGGGCTTCCATCTATGGGGTCACACAGAGTCGGACACGACTGAAGTGACTTAGCAGCAGCAGCAGCAATGTCTTTCCTCCTTGGAAACCAATTACATTTTCTACTTTAATACTATTTAAAAATGCGTTTAAAAATATTTAATTTATTAGATAGGAGAAGGCAATGGCAAGCCACTCCAGTACCCTAGCCTAGAAAATCCCATGGATGGAGCAGCCTGGTAGGCTGCAGTCTGTGGGGTCATTAAGAGTCGGACACGACTGAGCGACTTCACTTTCACTTTTCACTTTCACACATTGGAGAAGGAAATGGCAATCCCACTCCAGTGTTCTTGCTTGGAGAATCCCAGGGACGGGGGAGCCTGGTGGGCTTCCATCTATGGGGTCACACAGAGTCGGACACAACTGAAGTGACTTAGCAGTAGCAGCAGCAGGTGTCCCCCCAGTTACCTTTATCAGTTTACCTTTGTATGAAACTCAGATTGCATTCAATTTCCTATTCTTTTTCCTTCAAAGCTCCTGTTATATGTAGTTTAATTTATACTACTCATGGGTTTTAGGAAAAGAAAATACTATCTACTTTCATAGATGTATATTATTTGATGTTTTTTAAAACCTAGATTTTCTGTTTTATGCATTTTTCTCTTTTTTAAAAAAATATGCCTTCCTTTTTTTTTTTTTGGCAGCAAAATTGATAGAATCTGGAAGCACTCTGAGAAGATTAAAAAGAGTTCTCAAAATCTCCCTCATAAATTAGTTTAAGTTCTTATTCCAGGATTATATGAGAATAGGCCAGATTTTCAACTGCCAAAGACGTTTACCAGATCCCTGGCACTTGATTTAGGAAAACTGGGAAAAATTTATTTTTGTGAAAATAAATATTTCTATCTTAAGTCTGGTTTTGAAGGATGAAGAAAGTGGGGAATTAAATGAACATTTTTTTTTTGAATACCTGTTCTTGGTCAGGCTCTGTGCCCTAGATACGTTCATATACATTCTTGTATAGTCTCACACAGCCATGTGAGGGGCTGGAATGCTGTCAAGCAGGGATTAAATGAATTCCCCAAGATCACTTAATTTATGGATATTGTAAATGGAATTGAAACCTAGGATCTCTAAGTTCTGTCCTTTTCACTACTTATGAGCTTTCTCCTCCTCTGTTGGCTGAAAGAAATAGGCTCTTGGTTTTCTCTTTTTGTGATAACTCAATTGTTACTTCTTCAGGGCGATTGTCTCTTAACCTAACACTTGTCAGACTTTCCACTCAGACATACCTTCCTCTTGAAATTCTTTCATAATATTATCTTTTGCACCAGACTATGAACTTGTTGAAGTCAAGGCCATATCTGGTTTTGCTTATTATATTCCCAGTGCCTGTTGTATAGAAGAGACAATAAATTATCTGTTGAATAGTATGCGTGAACCTACACATATGCACAATGGGAAATACTGCTATAGTCTTTAGTGCAGATTTTATAGTGTGAAGAATTTTGCAAATCTCAAATCACTTGAATTATTGAGAAGGGAAAGGGCCAGAAAGTTTGTTCCTCACAACTTAGGAAGATTTCAATTGATGCTTTTTTCTTTTTTTAAAGTCCATTGCCCACATTGCTGTTGGAGCGTTCTAAAACACAAATTTCAAAAATTATTGTCAGACTTATTTGTGTCTGGCCACCTCCTTAGGTGGCTTGTAAGCATGCCCTTCTTTTCTGGCCTTGTCTCCTACTATTCTCCCTCACCTTCTGACCACACTTCTGAGAGATGCCTTGCACTGATCTTCCATGATGCTACTCTTGTCAACTCTCATTTCCTGAAGAACTAACTCTGTAATCCGAGTGACTTCCTCAACCTCCGTAAGCGGTTACTTGCTTTTTGTTCCTATTGTTCTTCATGCACCATGTAGAATTTGTAATCTCCTGACCTCTTGTTTGTTGTCTGCCTCCCTCGTTTGATTGTTAACACAGAAGAAAGGCCATGTTGCTCAGTCTTGTATTTTTCACTTTTACACTCCTCCAACAGAACAGCACTGATTAAAACAAACTGAAACCTGATGTGTTGTCAGCTCCCTGTCCATGTAGAGGATGGATTCCTGTGATATACCTGAGCTGACCAGCACAAGTGGTTGGTATGCTACTTCTGTCTGACACTCCTACAAACGCAGGAATCGGGGATAGAAAGTGAGAAGGACTAGCTCAAGATATGAGAAAATGGAAACTGGGAGCACCTTGAGGGTGGGGAGGATTCATTTGTTTTGAATTCTTAATGTCTGAGATAGATGCTTAATAACTGTGAATGAACCAAACTGAAGATGGCCTAAGAGCTGGTGTGCTGAGGGGGACCACAGAGTCAGAGCTCTTCCTTGATTCACGTGAGTCCGTTATTTGGGTATGATTTCTAAATTGTATCTATAATTTGGGTTCTTTAGCAGACTTCCATTCTTGAAGATCCCTACTCTCCCCACCCTCGATCCCATATTTTACTTACCTATGGAATGGCGTTTTTAAAAAATCTCATTTTTATGTTTATTTTCTCATTTCTGACCATTTAATGTTGCAACTGACATTAAGTTAGAATTTTCTGGATTAAGCTGCTGGTTTTGGACATTGTATCTGTTGGAGCCCAGACATACAAACATCTTAAAGTCAGGTACTTTCCTCAAAAAATCATTAAACATGAGGTATACTGTACATGACAAATATAATTACAACTTGCTTAGTGTGTTATATTTTATGAATTATAGTCAGCTAAGTTATTGTTTTTTTTTCTGAAAATGAGAAAGGTTACTTGTGCCTTAATGTCTATAGCAAGAATTATAAAGGCTTTGCCTACCTGCCAAGAGTTGACATATTTTATTAAATTATAAGTGGTAGGGTTAAAAAAAAAACCTTTCCTAGGAACAGACGAAATCAAATTTTGAAATGAATTTGTATTCTCAATTATGAGTCTTCATACAGCCAAAGAATACATGACTTTTCAGAATAGGATATTGTGAATCTTATAAAATGAACTATTGACTGAAATAAAATTTATACGCTTGAAACATGTTTGGGTGGATGTTGTAGACTCTTTTCAACATGATTTTTTTCTTTTGGTTTTTAAAGACCTGGATTCTTTTTGATGTTTGCATGATCTTTCTTCAACAGGACAATCTCCTGTAGTTGGGCTTGATGAAAGTAAATGGTATTTTATTTATTTAACACAGCCACAGCCCTTAATGAAGAGTGGGGATTTTTCCTTTCCTGCTGCCATTTCCCCCTTCCCCCGCCCTCTGCCCTGCCACACCTCCTCCCCTGCCCCATCTCCTCCCCTGCCCCCACCCCAACCAGCAAAGGCAAGGGCAGCAGCTGTGCAGGTTTTAGTAGATTCTGATAAGACCCATTTATCCCAGCAAACGATTGTTAGCAATAGTTTGAAGCAAGCATGAATGTTCAGCACTCCTTTTAGACAGGATAGCACAAGACTACTAGATTGTGAGTCAGGACAGTAGTGCTGTGGGCCTCGAGTGGCAGAGGAAACGGGGAGCAGAGGACTTGCCTTCTAATGAAGAAGCAGAATTCTGGACTGCCCTGTGCAGATGAGTAACAAGAGGTACATGGCTGACACTTCTGTTTTCACAGCGCCTCCTCCAATAGACATGAAAACAATTCAGTTTGTGCATTATAGGTTTTATTGTCTTTAAAGTGATTTATGTCCTTATCTCTGCATTATTGCCCACAAGATACTGCCCTCTGTCAGAAGGGCTGTGCCATCTAATTTTTTAGACCTTTGTCTTCATTAGTACAGCAATTTTAGCTTGTGATCATTGTACTAGCCCTCACTGATAAGCTAAGACACTGCAAGATTCATGGTACTGAAATCTAACCTTGCCCCTGGCTTCTTGACCCTTCTGCTTCTGAAACATGGGTTCATTTTTTTTTTAAAACCCAAGGTAGAACTCCATCTATTTTTCACACACATTGTG
This sequence comes from Moschus berezovskii, assembly GCF_049115385.1. NCBI lineage: Eukaryota > Metazoa > Chordata > Mammalia > Artiodactyla > Moschidae > Moschus > Moschus berezovskii. Next base: position 118,181,065 of record NC_142461.1, on the reverse strand, counting down.
GGCAGTTTAAAGGTTGATCAGAATCAAATATTGTGCTTTCAAATTTGATAATATATGAGTACAGAAGGATGACCTTTGATACATGGTTATACATCAACATGACATGAGCAGTAAATGCAGCAATTACCTTCACCTCATTGAAATGGTACTTTAGTTTTCATCTTCAGGGCAATTACTGCAAAAAAAAAATACATTTAAGTTCTTATTATAACATTTGCAAAATAAGTATCTTTGGAAACAGTCCTAATTTGTGAACTTATTTCAGTATGAATTTGGTGTTCATAGGATGAAATATTTCACTATCAGAAGACTTTGACATGATAATGTTAGGCAGGTTTCTGTAAATCTACTTTGTGTTTTATAAATAGTGATTTTTCAAAAGGATTAAATGCTGCTTCTGTACAAGAGGTTTATCATTTGTGGTTTGAAATGTATTGAAATCTATGCCCAGTGGTCATCTAAAGGAGTATTTAGTGGTGACTGTACAAAAAAGACCTTCACGACCAAGATAATCACGATAACATGATCACTGACCTAGAGCCAGACATCTTGGAATGTGAAGTCAAGTGGGCCTTAGAAAGCATCACTACGAACAAACCTAGTGGAGGTGATGGAATTCCAGTTGAGCTATTTCAAATCTTGAAAGATGATGCTGTGAAAGTGCTGCACTCAATATGCCAGCAAATTTGGAAAACTCAGCAGTGGCCACAGGACTGGAAAAGGTCAGTCTTCATTCCAATCCCAAAGAAAGGCAATGCCAAAGAATGCTCAAACTACCGCACAATTGCACTCATCTCACACGCTAGTAAAGTCATGCTCAAAATTCTCCAAGCCAGGCTTCAGCAATATGTGAACCATGAACTCCCAGATGTTCAAGCAGGTTTTAGAAAAGGCAGAGGCACCAGAGATCAAATTGCCAACATCCGCTGGATCATGGAGAAAGCAAGAGAGTTCCAGAAAAACATCTATTTCTGCTTCATTGACTATGCCAAAGCCTTGGACTGTGTGGATCACAATAAACTGTGGAACATTCTGAAAGAGATGGGAATAGCAGACCACCTGACCTGCCTCTTGAGAAACCTGTATGCAGGTCAGGAAGCAACAGTCAGAACTGTACATGGAACAACAGACTGGTTCCAAATAGGAAAAGGAGTACGTCAAGACTGTATATTGTCACCTTGCTTATTTAAATTATATGCAGAGTACATCATGAGGAACGCTGGGCTGGAAGAAGCACAAGCTGGAATCAAGATTGCTGGGAGAAATATCAATCACCTCAGATATGCAGATGACACCACCCTTATGGCAGAAAGTGAAGAGGAACTCAAAAGCCTCTTGATGAAAGTGAAAGAGGAGAGTGAAAAAGTTGGCTTGAAGCTCAACATTCAGAAAACTAAGATCGTGGCATCTGGTCCCATCACTTCATGGGAAATAGATGGAAAAACAGTGGAAACAGTGTCAGACCTTATTTTTGGGGGCTCCATAATCACTGCAGATGCTGATTGCAGCCATGAAATTAAAAGACGCTTACTCCTTGGAAGGAAAGTTATGACCAACCTAGACAGCATATTAAAAAGCAGAGACATTACTTTGCCAACCAAGTCCGTCTAGTCAAGGCTATGGTTTTTCCCGTGGTTATGTATGGATGTGAGAGCTGGACTGTGAAGAAAGCTCATCGCTGAAGAATTGATGCTTTTGAACTGTGGTGTTGGAGAAGACTCTTGAGAGTCCCTTGGACTGCAAGGAGATGCAACCAGTCCATTCTAAAGGAGATCAATCCTGGGTGTTCACTGGAAGGACTGAGGCTAAAGTTGAAACTCCAATACTTTGGCCACCTCATGCGAAGAGTTGACTCACTGGAAAAGACCCTGATGCTGGGAGGGATTGGGGGCAGGAGGAGAAGGGGACGATAGAGAATGAGATGGCTGGATGGCATCACTGACTTGATGGACATGAGTTTGAGTGAACTTCGAGAGTTGGTGATGGAAAGGGAGGCCTGGCATGCTGTAATTCATGGGGTCGCAGAGAGTCTGACACGACTGAGCGACTGAACTGAATGGAACTATTCATAGGACTTATAAAGTTAGGAGACCAGGTTTGCATTTTGACTCAGCCAATTTCCAATAGTGTGACCTTGTGGGGAAGTTAGGTAATCTCTCTAAACCTTGGTTTCCTTGACTATCGAGAAATGATATGTAATTCATTGAACTGCTGTGAAAATTAAATAGGGAAAGTGGACTAGAATGGGAAACTTCCTTTCCTACTTCCCATCCTTTCTTTATCTCCTCCTACACCTCTCATCCGCTTTACTGTTTCTCTATAAATTCCTCTCTTTCTGGTATAGAGTTTGTTACCAAGGATCCAGGGAGTCCAAGTCTGCAGATTTGCTGCAGAATTTTATGTGTGTATGTGCACACTTTTCTAGGAAGAGAACACATAACTTTCATCTAATTTTCAAAGGGGATCACAAGTCAGTAGAGCAGAAATGCTGCAGCTCTCTTCTAAAAGAATCTCTAAGTACCAAAGATACTAGTTAACATTAACGTTTAATAATATAAAAAAAACAACAACAATTGAATCTCAAGATCCTTTTCTTCGGGCATTAAAGAATCCATCAAATTATCCCCATGGCCAGAAACTATATGTGAAGTACAAAACAGCAGTGCCATAGCAGTGGCAAAATTAGTATAAAAATGGAACTGAAGTTTGGTGTGTGAGACTTGCATGTTTTTAGATTGCTGATAGCTTTATCAGCGATCACTTTTAGATATGAAATTTGCTTAAAACTCATCAGTTTAGTGAGATTGCATTTTGAAAATAAGATAGGGGTATTGTAAGGAATCACAAGGTATCTTACTGGTTTTAATGTTATAAAGTTTCACCATCCTCCCCCAAACACCTACTTGTTTCCTCCCCTCAACCCAGGAACTTCCTGCTCATGAAATGATGTCATAAAATTAGCTTTTCACCAATACTTGTCTGTCTCCCTCTCTTGGTTTTTAATGTAGGAAATCTAAAGTACAATGATCAAAAATTTTAAAAGCTATTTCACTGCATTCTATCACTGTAATACATTAACTGCTTTCTCTTCCTTAGGTTCCTTTTCAGTCTTTAGACCTTTTAGCTTATGTATGTGCTTTATAAATTGATAGAAACACAGTTGCGTTCTTTTATTGTCTTTTGTCTGTGCTGGGTATTCACAGCCTTTTCTCCAGTTGTGAGCAGGGGCTACTCTCTAGTTGCAGTGTGCAGGCTTCTAGTTGCAGTGGCTTTTCTTCTTGTGGAGTATGGGCTCTAGGGCACACAGACTTCGGTAGTTGTGACTCCTGGGCTCCAGAGCATTGGCTCAGTAATTGTGGCACACGAGCTTAGCTGCGCTGTGGCATTTGGGATCTTCCTGGGTGGATAAGGGATGGAACTCGTGTCTCCTGCATTGGCAGGTGGAGTCTTTACCACTGAGCCACCAGGGAAGCACCCCCACCCCCCGCCCCCGTGCAGTTGTATTCTTAAACCAAATTGTGAGCAAGAGGCTCTCTGTGGGGTCCCACTTGTTCCTGTAGCTTTTCTCACATGAACTGTTGTCAAAATCGTGAGTCAATTATTGACCATTCCATAGCACCTGAAGCCATGGGCATTTGGTCACTGGGAAGAGGTTTGAACCCTTAACCCTTTACAGGCCATGAAACAGCTGTCAAGTGGTAATGAGTTTTTCCTTTACACTCAAGCAAAAGCAGGCTGAAGGCTTGAATGCCTGGTTTTACTCCTTTCCCTACCATCTCTGCTTCCATTTCTCCTTCAGAATATACCTTAAGTTTGAGTTTGTACATTTGCTTTGTCGGTCTAAACCTATTGCATTTTCAAGTGAGGTTCATCCCAGAATTAATTATGACAGTGAAAAAAAGTAAATCAAGATGTTCAGGAGTGGGCAAGTTTTTAAATAATGCATTTAAATATTTTTGAAGTATTTTTAATAATGAAAGAAAATACTCAAGATTTGATATTAAGAGAAACATGGATATAAAGTTACATGGTGTATATACAGTCTGGTCTCATATACAAGTATAAGAAAATAAATCTATATAAATATAGATCTATCTATAAATAGATACAGATGTATGAGAGGGAGGGGTTTATACAAATATAACAAATTTTAACTAATCATATTGGGTTGTAGTATGTGTTACTCTGTTTTTTCCTTTCCCCAACTGGATATCAAGAATGTGCATTACTTTTAGAAAGTCTAATTTTTAAATTAAAAATTAAAAATCTAGAGTAATGAACTCCAACAAATCACTGTGTTACAGAAAGATTTTTAATTCAAGTTAATAGTTATTCCCAAATTCAGAGCATTTTTGTATGTGCAAATTCTGGGGAACCAGTTCATTTTCATAAAAGCAGAGAAAAAAATGAGTTTATCTGGGCAGTAAAAATATAGAGACTTCTGTTAAGTTACTTTGGAATAAAGAATAGAAATGAATGTTTTATAAAAAATATGGAGTTAGAAATTAGGAAGGAATCTGAGAAACTTAGATTTTTTTTCTTTCAGCAACTTGAATAAAGTGCTCTCAGCCTATGTAGAATGGTGTGGAAGCCCTAGTACATCTACATACTTACTCCTCCTTCATTTGCACAAAACCATACACAGTTCATTAATTCCTTTAACTAAGAGGAGTGAATCAAAGGTTTTTGTGTTCTAATAAGTAGTTGCTTCATTTTTATGTAATATGACCCCATAATCTTTAATCTTCCCTTAATATATTTCTTTGGAAATCTCACAAGTTATGGAGACTGCTTCTTATGGATGGTTAAATAAGTTCCTAAAACTGGGTTCTGATAAACATTTAGAAATAATCACAAATACAATATACAGTGATGTATCTTAGTACAGAATTGGCATATGATAGCAGTTATAGCAAAATCTGACTCAAGCTTCCCCAATTGAGAATTTGTGGCAATTTGTGCGAGAGATGAGAATGAATTTCATGATTTAGAGAATTAGATAGGTAAATTTATAATACATTTAGAGCTTTGTAGAAATATTTACTTTTGGGGTAGTTATTTTAAACGTCTGTTTATGTACAGCAGTGTACCTGGAGGCCCCTCTGATGTGCTGGTTTTCTACTAGGGAAACAGTAATTGACTGAAAGTTTAATATATACCCAACCTGTTCTAAGACATCTTATATATACAGTGTAATTTGATCCTTAGAAGAATTTTTTGAAATAGAAAATTATTTATCTCCATTCTTTAGATAAGGAAATTGAGGTTCCAGGAAATTCAGTAACGCATCCAAGGTCACACAGCTGATAAGTGGCAAACATAGGATTTGAACCTAGGTTGATCCATAAATGAACCTTCCCTGGTGGCTCATAGGGTAAAGAGTCTGCCTGCAGTGTGGAAGACCTGGGTTTGATCCCTGGGTCAGGAAGATCTCCTGGAGAAGGAAATGGCAATCCACTCCAATATCCTTGCCTGGAAAATTCCGTTGATGGAGGAGCCTGGCAGGCTATAGTCCATGCGGTCGCAAAGAGTCAGACACGACTGAGCGACTTCACTTGATCCACAAATGTTTCACTACATTGCACCACTTCCAGTCTTATCTATTTGTTCAAACTGACTTTTTACTAGCAATATTCTGTTTACCTTGTATACATTAAAGCGATTAAAATATCCTGTAAAAATGTTCCATAGTAATACTCTGAGGGAAATCTTGAAGAGTTCTTTTGGTAAGATGAGCACTCCTTGGGTTGCCTAGATTTTGTGAAACAGTATTGGAGATGTTACTATTATTTTCGAAAATAAAAAATAATATGGTACTGCTTGCTGGGTCCTCCCCTGCTTAGTTAGGGGCAGTATACATTCTTTCTGCTTTCACTGTTAGCTCTGTCTCTTTTGTGCTACCATTCAGAGTTGAGTTGATTCATGACAAAAGCAGAAGAGGTGATTACTAGTTGGTCTGTACATAAATTACCTTTCTATTCTTGGTATTAAGTGAATTTCTAAAACCAACATTCAAATTCTTTGATTCTGTGCCATTTAAAAAATTGTCTTCCTGTTGAGATTTTTACTGAAAGCACTGAGAAATATTAAAAAACGATGTCTATCAAAATCTTTTTCTGAGTACATGTCAAATGCTTGTTTGATTTATACAAAGGATGAATATTTCTTCCTGGATCTCACTATCACTGAGGGGCTAATTGTCTCTTGCATACCTTCCACTCTCACTTAGAATGGTTCTTGGCAAACAGTATGTTCTTCATGAGTGTTTGCTGAACTGGAATTGTTTCTTAGCAGGACACTGTGCCTCTGATATAGATTATCTTCTTATCGTCTCTGAAATTTAATATTTTTGAATGAAATGAAGAAAACTTGATTTTGAATTTCTTTGTGCCTCTAGGTCTTCAACTGATGCCAGGGAGGGAAGGGTATAGACTGCTGCTGTCCACAGCTCCCACACCTTGGATTTTACCTAGAGGTCTAGGCATTGATGACCAGCTGCCTTTCTTTATTTAACCTTTGGTTACATGCACTGGCCTCACAAAGGACCTCACACTAGTCAGCTGCCTTTCTAGGCCCTTTCACCTTCCTTCCTCTCCCTTCCTTCTTCTGTGATCATCCTTTGCTGACCTGTATCCCCAGGACTTTGCATGTCCTTCTATTGAATTTGGAGTATCAGCTTTCCCCTAGTCCTTTATGGATTTTGCATGTAGTTTCCATGACTCTGATTCTTATGTGTAATTCATGCACTGTGATGTTCCTATTCACAAAGAATATACTTTCTACAAATTTCTACTAACACATGTTGCTGTCAGACATTATCACCAGATGTTTGGGAAGGCAGGTAAGGAAGTAGCTCTGGGCTGTAAGACTCAGGCCCTCCCAGGAGAGGTAGGAGGAAGTGGGATGTCCTGTTGCTTCCAGTCACTTTAACAGGCCTGGCCTCTCTTGATGTTTCCCAAGAGTAGTCCGAGACCACCTCCATCAGCTTTCACAGGATGTAACATCTCTCCTAGCAGCCTAGGGAGTGCTGGTTTTCACGCTGTGTTCCACAAATCCCCTAGACTCCACAAGTCCTGTTATTCCTCAAACATTTGACTTATCTTCTAATGTGGTTGTGTAGTAACTTTAAAAAATGTATACACAATGTAATAATTTTTAACACTGAAGGCCACTGATTTGTGTTCTCAGTGATGGATTGATTTCATAATACATAAATGTTGTAAATTAGAATTTATAAAATAAATTCATTTGTAACAGATATTGGCAGTCTCTGCGGGCAGCCTTTAATCTCACTCCATGCTATTCAGACATGAGCTCTGTACTGCTCTCAGATTGCAGCATCTCTCATCTCTCCTCTGGGTTATTTGTAACAGGCACTCATTCACTCTCCTCACAATCCATTCCTAGCAGCAGCCAAAGTAAGCCTGTTAGGAGGGTGTGATGACTCCTCTACTCAAAAACCTTCCCATAGTTTCCCATCCTTTGGTCCCAGGTGGCGCTAGTGGTGAAGAACCTGCCTGCAAATGCAGGAGTTCGATCCCTGGGTTGGCAAGATCCTGTGGAGGTGGGGATGGCAACCCACTCCAGTATTCTTGCCTGGAGAATCCCATGGACAGAGGAGCCTGGTGGGGTACATAGGGTTGCAAAGAGTCAGACACGACTGAAAAGACTTAGCATGCATGTTATTGTTTTGTTTTTTAATTGAGATATAATTGACACATAACATCGTATAAGTTTAAGATGTACAATGTGTTGATTTGATATAAATTGTAAAATGATAACCACTATAGTATTAGAGACTTTTCCATCCTATCAAATGGTTACCATTTCTTTTTGTGGTGAGAAAGTTAAGATCTACTCTCAGCAATGATCTAGCATATGATAACAGCATCATTAGCTACAGTCACCATGCTGTGTATTAGATCCCCCAAATTGTTCATCTATCACTGGAAGTTTATAACCTTTGACCATTATGTCCCCATTTCACCCACCATCCCCAAACCCTGGTAACAACCACTCTACTCTCTGTTTCTCTGAGTTTGTCTTTTTAAGACTGTCTATACACAGAGTTGGACACGACTGAAGTGATGCAGCAGCAGCAGCAGCATGTAAGTGATATCATTATTGTGTTTCTCTGGCTTATTTCACTTAGAACAGTGCCCTCAGGGTCCATTCATGTTGTTGTAAAGGGCAGGATTTCTTCCCATTTATGGGTGGATGATATTTCATTGTGTATCTAACACATCATCTTTGTCCATTCATCTGTGACAGGCATTTAGGTCCATAGTTTAGGTTCACAGTTCCCCATATTACCTAGAGAAAAAGCCCAAGACATCGCAATGGCTTGTAAAGTCCTATACTGCCTACCCTCACCCCCTGCTTGATGTTCCTGTTCTAATTATCCCATCTCTCTTTGGCTTTGCTGTTCTCCTTGGTCTTCCTCCAACATGCCAGCTATACTCCTGCCTCAGAGCCTTTTTTTCTAATGGTCCTTCTGTCTTAAACATTTTTGCTTAGCTGGACACTCCAACCCCAGGTCTTTACTCAATTATCAACCTGCCTTCGCTAACCTGACAACACCTTCCTTAAAATATCCCTCCATTCCCTTTCCTGCTTTTTTCTTCTATTAAAATTGTCTAAAACTTATCTATTGTCATTAATATTCGATAAGCAGTATTATCACCATCTAATGTACTATATATTTGGCATCTTCATTTTGCAATTCTTCCCCCTGTAGAAAGTAATCCATGTTGCCAAAATTTTCTGAATGTTTTGTTCCCTGCTATATTCCCTGTGGATAGCAGTTGGTAGGTTATCAATAAATATTTGTGTTCTCTAGGAATAATCCATGAGCCCCAGAACATTAGTAAATAAACTAGATTTTTCTGGAAATTTTGCAGGGGGAGATGGACAAGATGGTTTATGTCCAAGGGGGAGATTCTCCTTTCAATTACTCCTTTCTTGAGAATAGAGATCAAATTATTTTGACTTGAGAGATGGCTCTCCCTGGATATCACTATAAATAGATGCTTTTAAGGTCAGTACAACATATAATCAAGCAAATTAAGTGATAATGTTTATGAGGATCTGAGAGTGAGATGTGCCATAATGCAAAAGTCAACTGGATTTTGGAGGGAAAAGGATTTATGAAAATTCTTTTTAACATTACCTCAAATACAGTGATCTAGATAAGCTAAATAAGTATTTTTCCTCTATTTATCCTAACCCCCAACCAACAACTGCCTCCCTCCTCATCTCCATCCCCATCCCCCAGCTGATGAAGTAAAGCCAAATTTATTGTCCAAATGGTGGATTACCTAAGTCATTTGCTTTTACCTCATGACTTTTCTTGGAGAAGGAAATGGCAACCCACCTCACTATTCTTGCATAGGGAATCCTTTGGACACAGGAGCCTGGTGGGCTGCTGTCCATGGAGTCGTGCAGAGTCAGACTTGACTGAAGCAACTTAGCAGCAGCAGCAGCATGCCTTTTCTGTTTATAGGCTTTTGGCCAATTCTATTGTTCACCTGGAATGGCAATATGAAAACAATTAAGGTAATTAACATTATCATTTATGGTAAAAATTGGGTGGGAAAGAAGACAATTTTTACTAAAAGGAAATTTGAAGGGTCTGCATGGATTGTCTCTCCATGTATTTTGTCAACACATAAAATTGATAGCAATATTAAGGCATTAAAAATATTTACTTCGTGGTTTGCATTATTAGCTCACATGTATTTCATTAACACACATGCGCAAGAATGATACATAGCAACAAGTGAGCTTTCTTTACCAGCCATTGTGCAAAGTTAACATGTGACTATTTTTAAGGCTGATCTACTGGTATATGTAAATGTAAATACCTCTGTATGCTGTAGTGACATCTTTAAGTAATTGAAAGTTCAGCATGAAAGTTGTGTCCAGCCTTAAGACCACTCTCAGTTAAAAGGTTAATCCTTTTAATAGTTAAATAGGCTGCCCTCTCAGACACATTTCAGAGAAGAGAATTTATTATATTAGGTATAATCTCATTGGGTATGCAAGGTAAATAACCTCATTAAAACTAAAATGTGAAGGAGATGCAGTACTATTCAAATAGGGCAAAAAGGGGCCAACAAGGTAAAACAAAAAGCAGTTATGGAAAGTCAACCACTGCTTTTATTTTGTGTTTCATATTTTGTGCTGAATAAGCAGATTAAAAGGGTGAACTGCTTAGCATCAAGAAGAGCCTAAAGGAAAAAGGCCTGGATAAATTCTTTTGGTGAAAAAGCAATAGATTAGAGCATAGCCTGTTGGCCATGCATTAGCTGAATAATCTCAAAGAGTGAAAATGCTGGTTTCCACGAGTGTTCTTCAAATGCCTATAAATGAAATGATCCTTCCTGGATCTAAAACCCTAACAGACCTTGAACACTTGTTTTCCCAAAGCATGGGTACCCCTGATGGATGACTTGACTGTCTTTTTATTTGACTAAGCTCCCTTGTTATGTTGGAATTTCAAGATCATTCAGTTCAGTTCATTCGCTCAGTCGTGTCCGACTCTCTGCAACTCCATGAACCACAGCACGCCAGGCCTCCCTGTCCATCACCAACTCCTGGAGTTCACTCAAACTCATGTCCATCGAGTCGGTGATGCCATCCAGCCATCTCATTCTCTGTCGTCCCCGTCTCCTCCTACCCCCAATCCCTCCCAGCATCAGAGTCTTTTCCAGTGAGTCAACTCGTCGCATGAGGTGGCCAAAGTATTGCAGTTTCAGCTTTAGCCTCAGTCCTTCCAATGAACACCCAGGATTGATCTCCTTTAGAATGGACTGGTTGGATCTCCTTGCAGTCCAAGGGACTCTCAAGAGTCTTCTCCAGCACCACAGTTCAAATGTATCAATTCTTCGGCGATCAGCTTTCTTCACAGTCCAACTCTCACATCCATACATGACCACGGGAAAAACCATAGCCTTAACTTTATTTCTCTATGAAAAATTCTTCTTCCATGTAAAGTATTGGACAACACCCTAGAACTAGAAGATCTCTCAGTTGTGTCTGACTCTTTGCAGCCCCATGGACTGTAGCTGCCAGGTTCCTCTGCCCGTGGAATTTTCCAGGCAAGAATACTGAAGAGGGGTGCCATTTCCTACTCCAGGGCATCTTCCTGACCCAGGGATTGAAACTGCATCTCTTGCACCACCTGGGAAACCCTTTGCTCTCCTACCTATCAGTATCTACATTTATTGTCATCTACATCTATTTCATCTGTTTTCTTATTGTTTAGTTGCTCAGTCATATCTGACTCTTACACCATGGACTGTAGCCCTCCGGGCTCCATGGGATTTCCCATGGAGAAATTTCCCATGGAGAGGTTCATGGGATTGCCTAGGCAAGAATAGTGGAGTGGGTTGCCATTTCCTTCTCCAGGGTATCTTTCTGACCCAGGGATTGAACCTGCATCTCCTACATTGGTAGGCAGATTCTATACCACTGAGCCACCAGGGAAGCCCTATTGTAGTATACCTGCAGTTTTTCCAGGGGAATCTGTAGTGGTTCTAAAATAGGAATTAGCTTTTATGCAACAGGTATTTAGGACCATGAGGCCAGTATAACTCAGAAGTCATGTTGGTCATACATGATTTCCCTCAGATTATTAATGTTTTGCATCACTAAACAATAGCAGCTGAATGCAGCAAGTTAGAAGAACATAGAATATAGAAAGTAAAAGTGTTAGTTGCTCAGTTGTGTCTGACTCTTTGCGACTCCGCAGACTGTAGCCTGCCAGGCTCCTCTGTCCATGGAAATCTCCAAGGCAAGTATACTGGAGTGGGGAGCCATTCCTTTCTCCAGGGGATCTTCTCAACCCAAGGATCTAATATTGGTCTCTTGCACTGCAGGCAGATTCTTTACCGTCTGAGCCACCAGGGAAGCCCCATGGAAATAGGACCTACAGCCAAACTATGTTGAAAAGAAGACCAACCTGTGAACAGCTTGGCTATGTGCTTTGTCTTAGAAGTGCTGAGTGTGTGGTTCTCTCTGATCCTTGGGTATTTTGCTCTTGTCTCCTCAAATAAGCAGCCTCTGTCTTTTATTTTATCCCTTCTAGCAAGCTGTCTAGTTTCTCTCTCTTTTATTGTGGTAAAAAATATATATCTTTTTTTTTAAAAGAGATAAAAATTCCTGTCTTTATAATAGTCTTTTAGGAAGTTAACTTGAGCTTTAAAAAAACTGAAAATATTTTTATTAGGTTTATTATTCTTTGTGTTGGTATTTTTGTTACAAAGTTGCTTAAATTTGGAGTGGTTTGCTACTACTTTTTTCCCTATAAATCCTGTGACTTTGCAGAATGCAAGTATCTTTTGAAACACATATATCTCTTATAGCAGAAGAGCCTGTATTTCATTTTCTTAATGCATGTTGCATGGATGTCATAACTGATCATGTTCAGGACTTGTCCTAGGAAGCTACAGTAAGGTTGGAGCAGAATCATTTATAAAGAACATAACAGGAAGAAGTTCCAAGATCAGCCAGGAGACTTGCTGAAGTTTTTCTTTTTTTTAATTTATTTTTAAATTGAAGGATAATTGCTTTACAGAATTGTGTTGGTTTCTGCCAAACATCGACATGAATCTTGCTGAAGTTTTGTGGGTTCACAAGTGTCAAAGTTCGGAAGCCTCACAACTATCATTCCTGGGGCAATGTTCTTAGTCCTCTGGCCTCTCCTACTTCCAATGAATCAGTTCAGTTCAGTCGCTCATTTGTGTGCGACTCTTTGCGATCTCATGGACTGCAGCATGGCAGGCCTCCCTGTCATCACCAACTCCCAGAGTTTACACAAACTCATGTCCACTGAGTCAGTGATGCCATCCAACCATCTCATCCTCTGTCGTCCCCTTCTCCTCCTGCCCTCAATCTTTCCCAGCATCAGGGTCTTTTCCAGTGAGTCAGTTCTTCGCATCAGGTGGCCAAAGTATTGGAGTTTCAGCTTCAATATCAGTACTTCCAATAAATATTCAGGACTGATCTCCTTTAGGATGGACTGGTTGGATCTCCTTGCTGTCCAGGGGACGCTCAAGAGTCTTCTCCAACACCACAGTTCAAAAGCATCAATTCTTTGGCACTCAGCTTTTTTTATAGTCCAACTCTCACATCCATACATGACTACTGAAAAAACCAGAGCTTTGACTCGACGGACCTTTGTTGGCAAAGAAATGTCTCTGCTTTTTAATATGCTGTCTATGTTATTCATAACTTTTCTTCCAAGGAGCAAGCATCTTTTAATTTCATGGCTGCAGTCACCATCTGCAATGATTTTGGAGCCTAGAAATAAAGTCTGTCACTGTTTTCATTGTTTCCCCATCTATTTGCCATAAAGTGATGGGACTAAATGCCATGCTCTTAGTTTTCTGAATGTCAAGTTTTAAGCCAACTTTTTCACTCTCCTCTTTCACTTTCATCAAGAGGCCTTTAGTTCTTTGTTTTCTGCCATAAGGGTGGTGTCACCTGCATATCTGAGGTTATTGATATTTCTCCTGGCAATCTTGATTCCAGCTTGTGCTTCTTCCAGCCCAGCATCCCTCATGATGTACTTACTCTGCATATAAATTAAATAAGCAGGGTGACAATATACAGCCTTGATGTACTCCTTTCCCTATCTGCCACCAGTTTGTTGTTCCATGTCCAGTTCTAACTATTGCTTTCTGACCTGCACACAGATTTCTCAGAAGGCAGGTAAGGTGGTCTAGTATTCACATCTCTTTAAGAATTTTCCACAGTTTGTTGTGATCCACACAAAGGCTTTGGCATAGTCAATAAAACAGAAGTAGATGTTTTTTCTGGAACTCTCTTGCTTTTTTGATGATCCAATGGATGTTGGCAATTTGATCTCTGGTTCCTCTGCCTTTTCTAAATCTAGCTTGAACATCTGGAAGTTCATGGTTCACGTACTGTTGAAGCCTGGCTTCGAGAATTTTGAGCATTACTTTGCTAGCGTGTGAGATGAGTGCAATTGTGTGGTCTCATCCAATGAATGAGAATATATAAAACACTGCTTACGCTTATAGGGTGACTTCTCTGAACTTTCCTGCAACCAGTAAAAATATTTTTTTGGTGTCAAGAATATAGTTTGCTTAACACACAATGAAGCTCTTTTCTAAACCCTTTTCAGTTACAAAATAATTCTGTATTTTCCAAGTGGGACTTTTATCTCCATCTCCCACCCCCAACCCTCCCCTGCACTCAGGCCTCTTGCTCTGTCCTGTGATGCTTTCAGTCATTACTAACTGGGCAAGTCACATGGACATGATCTCATGGATGCTATTTCAGTTCAATAAACATATATTGAACACCTATGACATGTAGGGCATTCCGCTAAGGAGCTTCTGTTAAGTCTCCCAGATCAGAAATTGGTGTCTTAGAGACCTTCTAAAAGGCAATGCCTTAACCCAAGACAGCAACCAGATGAAATAGGGCCTCAAGTATTCCTGAAACATCTCCTTAAATCTCTTCAGGGACCAACCCTGGCATTTCCCTGGATGACCTACTCGCTATAGTGTCTGCAAACAAGCTAGGAGCCAAGAGAAGAAAAATGGGGAGCTGATGGGCATCCATATTTCAGAAACTATTCCTTTATTCAATAACTGGTTTCATCCATGACATTAGTTTAATGATTTGTATGTGCTGGGCAAGTATGTGCTCAATTATTCTACAAAGGACCATGAAAACTTCAGTGTCCCAACAACTAAAATTCTCTGTGTTGCAAAGCCACCAAACTGGCCTGGAATAATGAAATTCCCATGAAATTGAATTGATCCTCAAATTATTGCTTAAATGATGAGACAGTAGAACTTAAGAGAATATTAATGTTAATGAGAGTTCTTCAGCTAATGCTATCAAACCAGTTGCAAAGTGGATTAGGCATACTACGAAAAAAGCCATTATGCTCATCTTTTCATAGATGCATGATTTGTTTTACTCTTAAAACATTTGAGGTTTAAAGTTTTTATACCATGCTCTGTGAATAAAAGTGTAATGAGGTTGAAAACCAAAATAGTACTCACCACTATTAGAAAAAGAAAAAAGAAGCTCTGGTTGAATGCTGCCCATTTGAATCCTTTTTTCTAAAATTCTAATTTTTTTTATTACTTGTCTCATTAACCCCAAGGTTTAGAAAATGGAATGGTGTCTGAGTAAAATGAGTGACAGTGCAAAATATTTTTAAAGGGCTAGTCTTTCTGTTGATCTTCTCTTAAACGTTTTAAAATTAAAATGTTCTTACATGATAAAACTATTTGGATATGTATGTGATTTATCCCTAAGTATGAATCTACCTGTCTTAAATATATACTGAGCTTTTATTTATGCTTTGAAAATATAGTAGATCAAAAACATAAGTGTTTCTGATATTATGTTTCGTCATCTCCAGCGAAGATTGAAATCTTGAGAAACAATTTTCTGAAGAAATGAAATTGTATGCCCTCCTGAACCCATGGGGGAAAATAGCCTCTCTGTTTGCTCAGAATATGAAACAGTAAAACAGTGCAAGTAAAACAGACAGCCATGCCATGCGTGTCACATTTCCATTTGTATTGTTTGAAATGATGTTTAAAAAAGATTTTCTGGGGTTTTATTTATTTATTTAAGAAGTAACTGGTACAAATAATATTTGCACAATCTCGCTGGTGTAAGAATTTCCAAATCAAATGTATTTATTTTCTGGGACCAGAAGAGATTGGTTTGTAACCCTTGTGATCTATGACTAAAGAGAACATGTAAAAAAGGTTTTGGAAGTGCTCTATAGTAGTAACATTTCTGAAAAGATAAAAAGAAACTTCCAACATCCTTGTCTCCTAGACTGTTAGGGGAGTCCTCAGTAGACTCAGTGACCTCATAGGGTAGGCAGAAAGAATAACTTAAAGAGGAAGGAAACTTTTTAAAAGGCAAAAAATGAAAAAAAATTAACTGCTATGCTTCTCAAAGAGAAGATTATCACATTTAGAGGGAAGACTTTAGAGTGAAGAATTGTCCCTTCTCATCCCTCAAAGTCATAAATGTCCCCCTTGGGCCTGATGATAATCTAGATAATTCAGTACAGTTGAGGCTGGAATGGAAGATTCTGTAAAAGTCTAAAGTAACATTTTTGCTTTTTAAACAAGTTGACATAATACATCCAAACACTTCTGGGGACACTTCCCTTGTTATCAGATCTTGGACTTAGGGGGAGGAGATTTTCTTCTCCTTATAAATTTAAAAGATTTAAAAATTTTACTTTGCAGTTAAACTGTATTATAAAATTATAACAGTACATAACTGAGGAAGATCACTTGTCAGAAGTGGTTTGTCAATAATTAAGGAAGAAATCTATCTCCATATTTATATTCAAATGTTATTTCTGGTGCCAAGTAGTTTTTTAAGCTGGGTCACTCACCGTAATCAACAATCTTGGCTCCAGATATTTTGATCATTCCAAAACTCTCGATCTACCTCCAGTGATAAATGTTTGGTATCATTAGGAATATTTAGAGGATAGGTGGTAAGCTGTGAAGGCCATCTCCCTAATGGAGTTCCAGTGCTATGTTGAGACAGCCTCACAGACTAAGTGTGTGGTCCTAGGTTGATGGCTTTAAATGAAAAAGCACACATTTGGGCTTTAGACTCTGGTATATTTATTTAAAAATCAGTTGCTTTACTGTGGAGTCATAACTTGTGTACCATTTGACTTAGAAATGTATCTCCTCCAGATTCTTTGAGTGCTCAGAAAGCTGCCATGGTTTAAAGCACATAGGATCATCTAGCCCTAAAATATCTGGCATCAGAGAGGGATGGTCTCAATAAGAGTAGTTGAAGCTGAACCACTTGGCAACATGAACTAAATTGTCTGTTGCTAATCACTACCTTTAGAAAAGGGTCCCTGCTCACACATTTCCTACTATTGTGTATATGTAAATGATATTTTACATAGTGACACAGCAGCCCTTGTTTGCCAGTTGTTTATAAAGGGTTTCTGAGTATTTTTATGTAAATTAATTCTTTATGCTTGTGTTAGTAACTTTTTGATTGCAAGTGGTAGAACTCTAGCTCATTTGAGAAAGGGGAATGTTTTGGAAGGTTATAGGTTTATCTTATATGATCTAAATTCAGTTGGGGAGCTATGTGGCTAGACCTTAGGGACAACAGGATCTAGACATTCAAATGCCCTCAGAGCTCCTGCTCTTTCCAACTCTCAAACGTGTTTCTTTCTGACTGTTGGTTTCGCCCTCCACTGCTGTAGAGCAATGTCTTCCATGTGGCTGAGAACACATGACTGATGCCAAGTCTTGTATCTCATAGCTCCTGCCATTAGCTTTATCAACTATCACTTCTCAGTTGTAGAGTTCAGTCAAGCCCACAGACAGGCACACCTCTAGATTCATCAGTGGTGACCAGATGTCTCATGCAAGAACATGGCAGTCCCGACTAGGTAGAGGTGGGGAGAGAAGTTCTCAAGACAAGGGAAGAAAATATGATAGCTGCTGCTGCTGCTGCTACTAAGTCACTTCAGTCGTGTCCGACTCTGTGTGACCCCATAGACTGCAGCCCACCAGGCTCCCCCGTCCCTGGGATTCTCCAGGCAAGAACACTGGAGTGGGTTGCCATTTCCTTCTCCAATGCATGAAAGTGAAAAGTGAAAGTGAAGTCGCTCTGTCATGTCCGACTCGTAGCGACCCCATGGACTGCAGCCCACCAGGCTCCTCCATCCATGGGATTTTCTAGGCAAGAGTACTGGAGTGGCTTGCCATTGCCTTCTCCGATATATGATAGCTGCTGCTGCTAAGTCACTTTAGTCGTGTCCAACTCTGTGTGACCCCATAGACGGAAGCCCACCAGGCTCCCCGTCCCTGGGATTCTCCAGGCAAGAACACTGGAGTGGGTTGCCATTTAGCAGTCCATCACAACTTCCAACCAGAAATATAAGAGCCCTTTTGAGAGTCCCTTGGACTGCAAGGAGATCGGTCCTGGGTGTTCATTGGAAGGATTGATGCTAAAACTGAAACTCAAATACTTTGGCCACCTCATGTGACGAGTTGAATCACTGGAAAAGACCCTGATGCTGGGAGGGATTGGGGGCGGGAGGAGAAGGGGACGACAGAGAATGAGATGGTTGGATGGCATCACCGACTTGATGGACATGAGTTTGAGTGAACTCTGGGAGTTGGTGATGGACAGGGAGGCCTGGCGTGCTGTGATTCATGGGGTCGGAAAGAGTCGGACACGACTGAGCGACTGAACTGAACTGAACTGAACTGAACTGAAGGACAGGGGTGGTAGTATGTTGAGTAGAATATTTTAAGGGCTCAATGCATGTTCAAGGATGACTGCTTTCCAGGTAACTTTTAGGGCTTGAAAAATACAGCTTTGCCAACTATAGAATTGGTTAGAGCAAATCTCCCACATTTCCTTGACCTCATCACGTAGGTTATCTGTGGTGACACTGCAGTTAAGCTTGTGGGCTCTGGAGCCAGACATCCTGAGTTGAAATCCTCCCTTCTGGCTCTGTGCCCATGGGCAAGTTACTTATCCCCTGTATCTCAATTTCCTCATCTGTTCAGTGGAGTTAGGACCTTCATCAGAGGCATATCTAAAGATTCAATGAGGCTTTAATATCTGTACCTGACAAATATAATGAGTTAGCTGTTGTTATTCTTCTCCGCACAGTTACATAATTAGAAACAGAAACTACAGGAAAAATGTCTGTGTGTCTGCATATGCTGTTCTTTCTTCTGGGATGGCCTTTTTCCTACTCTCCTGACATGCCAGTCTCTAACAAAGCCAGAGCTTCTGCTTCTTTCTTCTGGTTGCTCCAAGCATACTAAAGGCAGAAAACATAGACACACTGCTGTGGGCTGTGGGGTTGCTGACGCTGCTCTTCCTATGTCCCGGGGGGATCTTTGAGAGTATGTACTGTGTTTGTTTCATTTACATATTTTAGAGGTTAGCAGAAGACAGGAGACAAGTTTTTGGTAGGATGACTAAAAACATGCACATTTCAATTTTCTCTCATTGGCATTGCCTCTGCCATTCTACTTGGCATTTCTTCCTTCAATTCTTGTTTTGTTGAAATATCAACCCTTCAAATTGCAGTTCAAATGCTGTATTTAGAATCAGGTATTCTCTGAACAGGCCAGGTCTCCGCAATCTCTTAATACACCTTCCTCCCTAGTCACTTAGCACTTTTGTGTATTGAACACGTTGGTTTGCCTGAAAACAAACAAGACATAGAAGTTTTGTTCTTACAGTTGCCTAAGAAAATTATTTAGTCAAATAAATGTAACTTTTTGCTTATGTGTAGACCGTATGTAATTAGTTCTGACTTTAAAAATATCAGTTTAATATATTTTTAAATATAGCTCTGTGTCTAGTAACCAGGAAAGAATCCTTTTATTTCCTGAATTCTTATACTAAATTTTAAAACACTTGTTTGCATTATTGGCAACATTGAGCCTATTAAACTATTAATTTTATTATAAAATGAACTGGAAATTCTGATTTCCTGATTCTACTAGATTTTAACTTAAATTTTTAAGTATAGAGAATCCAAATGATCTTAAGAAGCCAAAAGAAAATTTGAAAACAGGAAGAAATATGGAATTTATGCTATTTTCTAGTAGGTGTCAGTGATAAGATTAAAAAGCAGTGATGCTTTTATGGATAAAGACCAGTTGCCTATTTTGGAACTGAGGACAGCTGATGTCCTAGGTACCTTCGTTGTGAGTGTGTGAGTGTGTGTGTATGCGTGCACTCAGTTGCTTCAGTCATGTCTGACTCTGTGACTCTGTGGACCATAGCCCACCAGGCTCCACTGTCCATGGGATTTTCTGGGCAAGAATACTGTGGTGGGCTGCTGTTTCCTCCTCCAGAGGATCTTCCCCACCCAGGGATCAAACCTGAACATCCTGAATTGCAGGCAGATTCTTCACCACTTGAGCCATCAAGGAAGTCCCTTCATTGTGAATAATCACAGACAAAAGTATTCACAATATCAAGTTGCATAAAAGTGCTTGCTTCCTTGTACACTTTTTATGATTCAGGTGGTCATTTTTTTTTTCCAGCAGGAGGTGCCGTATGAGAAGGATGTGCACAACTTGGAATTGTTTCTAGTTTCAGCTTGAGTCCCTTGTCCATGAACACAGAGGAAATAATACCTGCGTGGAGAGGATCTGAAGGCATGAGATCTGGAAGTGCACGTCTGGGAGCCCCAGTGTTCATTGTTGGCAAACCTTTATTTTTCCACCCCACAAACAGTAAGTATTCATTCATGGAATATTTTATCTAGGTACTCACTAGTATGAAAAAAGAATGTGTTTTTAATACTTTAATGGTTACATCAAAACAGGAGAAAAGAACAACAAAAAAAAAGGTAGGGGAAGATTTTTCCTAAGCACTGCTGAAATTTTCCAGGATGATTAACTTAAAAAAACAAAACACAATACCTTAAGCCACTATTTCTATTGGCTGGCTTCTAAATAGGTCACCATGGCTCTGTCTTCAAAAGTGCAACAGAACAGGCTGAAACATTTTAAAAATGCAGGCATGCTGTGTCAAATAACTTGCTAGACTGGTCTTTTTTCCCTGGTGACCTGATGGATTTCTAGAGATGATCCTTTCCTCTGATTACATCTCCTCTGTCTCAAGACTGTCTCAGCCTCTGTCTCAAGATTGTATCATCTGTTTTTCTCTTCCCATTTTCCCCCTTCACTCTCCCGTCCCCTCCAGCATCTCTTCTTCGCTAGCACTTTTCTATTTAGCCCAGAAGCTCAGGCTTTTGACATACCCAAAGAATCTTTCCTGCATCCTGCCTCTCTGACACTTACCTCATTCCCTCCTCTTCCCAGCCAAGTATCTGAAAAAGAAAATTTTATTCCTGATGCCTCCCCCTCCACTTTAACTCCAGAGTCTGGATTCTACCTTCAGAATTTACTGCAAGTGCCCTTGCACAAGTCACGGATGTTCAGTTAATGCCCAGCTCAACGTCCTTTCTCTACTGCCCAACTGCACCAGCACTGTCGACACTGGGCACTCCCGCTGGCCCCTCAGCAAATTCGCTTGCTCAGCATCACTGCTAGTTCTGGCTCCTTTTTCAGTCTCCTCCAATGGTTGTCCTTCTCCCACTCACCCCCCCATTAGTGGCTGACATTGCTTTTGGTCCTCCTCTTGCTTTTCTATGCTTTTTACTGGTGAACTCAGTCATCCCCATATTGTTAGCTATAGCATATACCCACATTCCAATAACCCCAAATTTTGTATTTCCAGAACTGAGATGATCATAAATGATGTCTGATCCCATAACTTTTTGTATAGAGTAGAGGTAACTTTTTAAAAGTTAGTGAGAAAGAGAAACAGTTGGAAAATAAAATGGAGTGAGGAATGAGGTGCTTATTACAAATACCTAAATAGTTGCTAGAGGCAATATTTAGTGTTTCCAATTTGACTCTGATCTTTCTTGCAGCTGGTAAGAGAAAAAATCTGATAAGCCATGTAATTCATGATATCTATAGGAAAAAACAAAACCAGTTCCCCCACACAGCTGTTCCTTGTGCTAACACTGGAAAGATGTCTCATGAAGAGGATCTTGGATAATACACTGACTGATATCTTTATATTCATTTTTCTTTTAAAAATGACATTTGCAGGATGGAGTGTGATATGATTATCCAGTTTGAGCATCATTTATGGTACTATTGTGAACTAGTCAGAATTTGATTTGGATCCACTGTAGTTTGCGCTTTTCTTCCTGGACCTCCAGTGGGTTTTCCTAAAGTAGGCTAAATGGAGACTGTTTCTGTACATTGTACAAAGAAGATCAGGAGCAGAATTTGCTAAATGTGCAATGGATAGGATAACTTCATATATTAAATAATGCATACATGTAACCAGGCTGGCTACCTAATTTAGGTGGAATGACTCATGCTTCTTGCCTTAGGAACAGTAGATGATAAAGAAAAGGAGTGATTGAGTTCAGGGAGAAGGCAATATGGATGTACACTCTCATTTTCCTTAAATAGCATGATGGAATATGTCCCTAAAATGTCTGTCCTCAGCACAGATGGGACACTATACCTTCCTCTGGACACCAGCAGGGTTCTTCTGCTCTCCATGTCACCACTCACTCTTGTCTCCTGTTCTTCACGAACCAAGCGAAAGAAAACCAGTCCTGGGTAACTGCCTGGTCCCTCTTGTGTTTCTTGTTCTTACATGCTTCATCCAGCTCCTGGCCTTTGTCCCAAAGCTGTCTACAGTTCTCTCCAGCACTGAGTGGGGGTACTCACCGACATTGACTTCACCTGTCCAATTCCCCTCGTTTGCACCTGTGCTAACGTGGCCAGGCCCAGTTTTCACTGTGACACTGCCTGCCTTGTTTATTGATATCAGGAACTGGATCAGGATGTTCATATATCAGATGAATGACATGTTTGGTAGGAAAACAGTTACAAAATGAGAAATATATAGATTTAAAACCACATGTCAAATACATTGATATTTGTTCTTAATCTTTATTCACCAGGGAGCAGTGATTGAGGACCCAAGCAGCAGAATATTATCTCCTGAAAAGCACAGGTTCCAATTTTTGACTGGTTCAAATTTAATCCTCTGAAACTGCATGGCATCTTTCAGATTCCTGTAGCGTGCCTAACAGGCAGGCTCTTTGGGCAGGAGACCCAGAGTCTTGAAATTTCAGAAGAGGGTATGCTGAGATCCAGGCCTCCATCCTTCTGTGGAAATGTTCCTCCCTGTATATTGCAACACTCTTGCAACAGTCCTCTAGAAAGGTCTCCTTTAGGCAACTCTGGTTTAGAGCTTCCTCATGTTTGTGGTTTTCTTTGGAATCCTGTACTTCCGCCTCTTTGGGACGCTTATTGTCTTGTACACAGGCAACTCATTTTTCTCTTGAATATTATTATCATCTGTTAGAGTGGGGTTAGATATTTCCAGTTCTAATGTCCTTTGCCTGGGATGTGCCAATTTACTGACTAGGTTCCAACATGTAACTGAATCTCTTCTGCCAGCTGTGGAAACCTAATATGGAGACAGAGGATCCTTGGGGCACCATGCCTCACACTCTCTAAATAGAATCTCCCTGTCATACCAAATGTTCTGTGAGGCTTTGATAAAACGAAAAATGGAAAACAAAACCAAACAGCATTCATGACAAGAAGCCCGCGATCCCTGACAAGCCTTAGCTTGGCTTTGACAGAGCTCCTGAAACAGCCATCGTCCTTGAGTTTGTTTCCGCGTAATGTTGTTTATAGCCTCTTCAGATAATTGCTACTAGTGACCCCGGGCCCAAGGTCAGCCAGCTGCTTCCACCTAACTGGACTCTAACCTTTCCAACCTTTATGGCACAGAGACAGTCACATAAGCTCTGCTTTAGCTTTCTGGGGATGATTCTGGAGTCCTTACCTAGACAAGGGTTGGGAACCACATTGGTGTCATTTCCCCAAACTGGGGACTGACTTCTGCACTTTCCTTGGTTTCTAAGGACTGGAGAGTTTATGCCCCCAGGTCTCCTCTGGGCATTGGCCAGAAATGTTATCACCATAATGAGAA